>NW_009614642.1:155350-171034 GCF_000690535.1 Cariama cristata | reverse complement strand
TTCCCTGGGGAAAAGGTTAAGCGTGGATGTGGTTTTCTTTGGTGTAGAGACTGCTATTGCTATTGATTGACCTAGCTGAACTCAGAGCAAGAGCCAAAGCTGTGGTATTTCCAGGCAGCTGCAAACATTTTCAGATGTAAGGAGTGTAAAAACAATGGAATAAAAAGCAGTGACATTTTCAATATGAGACCAAAAAAGCCCAACTCATATTTTATTTATTTATCAAAAATAGTTTGAATTATTCATTAAAGTCGATATAAGTGTGTGAAAATACAAGGTGTTCAAGAAGCAGCATCATTAGGGGGGAAGTTAATCATTTGGCAATACTAATTTTGTAACAGATTAATGATTTTTTTCAATGAGGATTTTTTTTTTTCCCCATCAAACTCTTCAGGACAGGAAACTATTTGTACATACTCTTGGCCTGGCTACAAAGGAGATGGAGAAGTATGATTTCCGTGTATTTTCCTGTTCTCTCTGTTCTCCTCTTTTTTTTTTTTATTTTTTTTTTTTTAACCAGGCAAAGAAAACAGCCAGTCATTATCCCTGACCGAGGCATAGCCTGCCAAATCTCACGCTTATTTTCTCGGTTCTTATTTGTTTCATTAACACTTCAGTGAGGGATGCTTTGACATCTCTTCTCTGGGTTGGAGGATATTTATGGTGTGACTTTCCCCATCCATGGCTTCTGCAGGGCACCTGCAACTTCTTTCGCCTGTTTTGTGCAAGTGTAACAGAGTCAAATGCAGGAACTCAAACAGGTACTCTAAATATAAGGATTCTAGTTTTTAAACATTGTCTTTTAACGATGTAATTAAACCTAATTCTCCAAACATTGTGAAAATTCTTACAGGATCAAGATGTTCAGTGTCCTGTAGGTGGTAGATAAAACGGGTGGAAACAGTAATGCTGTCATCAGAAACCTGCTCTGTTAATGCCCCTCAACCCATCCTGAAAGGCTCTCCCTCTGTTCATTGGCCTCTACAGCTGTGCCTTAAACATTGCTCTGAAATACGCTGAATTGTACTCTCTGCAAATGATGACTTTTAAGTCAATTTTTCCTGACTCTGCTAGAAATTTGGCGGGAATTAGCAGTATTAGGTGAGGCTTAAGAATTAGCACCGTCACATCTTTGAATTCAGACACGGAGCAAACAATGAGCTGCCTCTTAGCTTAACATCTTCACTTGGAGGGCGAAATATTAGAAAGATTAATTACTGTCCCCAAGTCAATGCATATGCTGCTTGTGCTGTTCTCAGGGAATCTGCAGTGCCAGGGCCGTACGCAGGCAAAGCCATGGTGCAGAGAGGCTACATAGGTACCCAGTGCCTAAAAATAGGCATCCTGTGCCATTTTAGGCACCCCAAAGTATCTGAGATGTTGGCCTGGGGCTGGCTGGTATGACACACAACCTGCAGGAAATCTCTTTCCTGCCGAAGTGTGGTGGGAAACTGAAAAATATCCTAGGGCTTCTCAAATGGCTTTATTTCAGCAGTGGGATCCCATCCTGCGTTTCTCAAGTCTCACGTTACCTTCCTATCAAGTTACTCTTCCTTGAGTCCTCACAGTGTGACTTCTTGGTTGACTCAGCAGAGCCCTCAATGGAAAGCAAGGGAGTAGTCACAGTCCTGAGCGCTGTCCTGAGTTAATCCGGGAATAGCCCCTTGTTGAAATGTTTCTACGGGATAAATACTGCAGGAGGTAGGCATCAGCAGTTGCTATAGCAGAACTATTGAGGGCTGCAATTTAACTGGGCGTAAAGGAAGAGCAATCTCTATTTTACAGTCTCAGGGTTCAATGGACCTTTCCCTGGGGGGAGTTGCAAACTTAAGCATTCCTATCACGTCCCTATGCCTGATTGGTTTTTTCTGCCCTGTCCCCAAGCTAAAGAAACACTGTTGGGGAATTGCTAACAGAGCTGGGGGGGAATGACAAGGCTTTATCCCCTCCTTGGCTGGTGCTGGCACATTGAGCTGCATCTATATTAGCAGTTACCGAGTGCAGCACCTTGTGCCAGTGGCTGACACAAGGCATCTCTAACAAGGAGATAAGTTGTTGTTTTTTTTTTTATGCGGATGAATTCCTTCAGCCAGGACGGCTGACACGGTAATACACCGAAACTGCCGCAGGCACTGGAAAGAAGGCCAGGAGGAACGGCAGGGAGGAGGTTCGGGCACGCTGTCAGGAGTGAAGGCTTGCTAGTCCTTCAGTTACATTGAAAAGCTCAGGATTTCTTGCATAAAAGACTGATTATAGTCAGAGTTTTTCCTTTTTCACCCTGAGGGTAGTGGAGGAAAGCAGTTGCCATCACTTGGTTGCTGTTCTAGATTCACGTGGTTGTAGTCTATCTAGTGCTGTTGGGTGGGTGATGAGGCTGCGACACGACGGGTGCTCGTGATGGCCGTTAGCAGTACCGCACTGAGAGACAAAACAATGGAAAAGGTGCTAACTCTTCATGAATAACGAAAGCTGTTCAAGGAGTTCATGAATTAGGGTGCCATCGACCTCCAAGGTTATAAAAGTCAGGAAAGGCAGCCTCCAAGATGCGGTAGGAAAAGGCAGATTTACTTTTCCAAGGCTAGACTGCATTTATTAGGAAAAAAAATATCGCTGTTGGACGTGTGCAATATATTAAAGGCAGTGCTGTCTCTGACAGTGGTGAAATGTTATTTACTACTGCAATGTGGTCACTGAATTTTTACTTTCATATATAGGAGTTTGTCCTTAACAGTTGCATAGCTGAATGAAGACTGTGAGAATATTGAGGTCAGAGCTGCCAATTAACCTCCTGATTTCAGAGGCTGATTACTTGATTAATCAAAGACCAGACCCAGCTGAAATGATGGGAAAAAGGTTGTAACAATCCAAGGAAGGGTTGAGTTAATCATGCAGTGATGAGTTTAGTATGGATGGGAAGGTGGGTGGTCGAGAAAGACACAGCCTTTTCAAGCTCGTGAGAAGGGGCAGTGTGTAAGTCACGACCCTTTGGGATTGTGAGCAGGGTTTGGATACTCACCTTACATCCCCCAGCAGTTGGGGGGTTCCCTGTATAGCAGTGTTTTAATGAACAAACTGGTGATGTGCTCTGAGACTGGCTTGCTCCCCTTGGTAAAGCGAGATACAGCTGGGGGGAGACCCGGCGTAAAGGAAATACTTTGCTCGTACATCATCTCCACAAGCCGCTCAGGAAGGCGGAACTGAATTAAATTAAGGTAAGGGGTTGGCCAGTGTTAACTCTCCCTGCGTGGATGCTCTCACACAGAAGTAAAGGGACATGTAGTTCTCTTTAACCATTAAAGAGTTCCTGTCCTTGCCTGGGGATTAAGCTGAATTGGATTAAGGCCAAAGTACTTCTGAGTAGGGGCATCCTCAGTGGCATTTAAGGCACTTTAACTTAACACACTGAATAATCCTTTTGTCCCACCCGGAGCACCTAACTAAAGCAGTACAGAAGATAAAAGGAGACTTGGATTCTTCTGGTGCACTTGCAGCGGCTCAGAGGTGAATCACAGGCAAGTCCATGGCCTTGCAGTTACCATCCTGCGTTCTCCCTACACTGCGCTTGGGAGGCCGATGGAAACACTTTTCAGCAAATACTCAAGCAAAAACTTTTCCACCTCGCTTGGGAAACAATAGTGCTGTAGCTAAAGCCATGCATAAACCCAGCCAAAAACCTTCCTTTATACTGAAGCAGTCAGCTTGCGCTGAAGTTTTTGCTATCCTGCTGCTGGACTCTGAACTAGCTAAAATAAAGACACATGGCCTACATGCGCTGCAGTTATGTCTCTGATCACAGCACAGACAAAGCCTTAAACCTCAGAGTGACAAAAAGGTATCCAAGTGAGGAAGTCTATTTGTTTGCTGTTAGAAAGAGTCAGGGTTTTTTTCTAACCCTGAACTGCAGTGTTGATGAAACAGGCTGACTTGGGAGACATCTCTAGTGTATATTAAAGTAAAGCCAATCTCTGTAATTAATGGGGGGATAAATCGAGGTTTAATTACTCAGAAGGCACCTTGGGTGAAAGATTCATGGTAATTGTTGTGTATCCTCTTGAAGGATTCACAGTACTGGCAGCTCCCTTTGTAGCAATAAAATACAGGGTGAGTGGCAGGCAGTCTCACCGGACCTCTCTTGTAGGGACTAGTCCAGTTAAGGTAGCAAATGCAAAGAGGCAGTGGTACTCTTCAGGCTTTTTATCACAATAAAAGCGCCTTTCTGAATCTTGAGGGATGCCTAAGCAGTGTGTCAATTTGAGATCAAAGCACTTACAGTCAAATCAAGAGTACGTCCTTTATTTATAGGCAACTTCCTCCTGATGCAACCATACAGAGGCGTATTTCTTGCCATTTTTTCCACTTTCTTGCTTCGTGTAGCGTAACACCCTTCTCTTGGGTTCCATGTAGAAGATAAGATGTGTGCATGTGGGGAAATGGATGCTATAGCTTTGAATTTTGTAGTACGTTGTTAAAAGGCTGGCTGAGCAAAAGAAAAATCCATCCCACCAAGACATGTCTGTTTTCCTTCTTCCCCAGTTTATTATCTTTTGGTCTGCTGGGGCCAGAAGGAGAGGAATCTAGCTTGTCTGTTCCTTTACTCTGCCTGCTTAATTCACTTTTTAAAAATTTAATTAACCTTTTCAATTCACTTAGTTTGGCTAGCACTGTAAATACGGTGCAAGGGCTCTGTGCTGATGACGTATAAGAAGGTACCCGTTTTCTTCCCCTACACAGAGCTGAAGAAGCAAGTGGAAAGTGCAGAACTAAAAAATCAGCGTCTGAAAGAAGTTTTCCAGACCAAGATCCAGGAGTTTCGCAAGGTTTGCTACACGCTAACGGGGTACCAGATCGACATCACGACTGAGAATCAGTATCGACTCACCTCCATTTACGCTGAGCACCAAGGGGACTGCCTGCTTTTTAAGGTAGGTCTGTGCACCCCTCGCTGCACCTGCTTCTTTGGGTTCATGGTTTTCAGCATGCCAGAACATATTTACTCTTTCTCAGTGATTAGACTGGAAAATCACTGCCCCCCCGCTATATGACCGGGTGTTCCTTATAAGGGAAGTAAAGATCCTTTCTTCTTTTAAAAAATTACCTTAGAAGGTTTGACATCTGATCTCTCACTTATATATCAAAGTCAGAAGTAAAGAGAAGAGACTATATGTGCATAATACCTAAGACATCTGGCCTTGCACTTCACCTTTTTATATTATCAGTTATATATGCCGTGGCAATAAAACCTTATGTAACCATCAAGGTTTCACCCTTACTTCACTACGAGATATACGTCCTTTCTGTCTTTGCTATCCTCTAGCTTGTCTGCGTGTCATCATCTTGTCTTTATGTAAATTGGAATCCCTTTTGAGCAGCAACTCATCCTTGTGTGTGTGAAGTGCCATTTATGTGAACAGCACAGATGAGTAGCAATAACAGTCTGTCTTCTGTCAGTCTGATACCTTTATTGGTCTAGCTAGGTGGGCTGAGGGTGGGTTGTGGCTTGATAGGCGCCGTTTTTCTTTTGCATTACCTTCCAGCTAGCACAGTTGGGCTGATGCATTAGAGAACCGAGGTGTGACATTAGAGTCAGCAAGCTGTTAAGTGCCATCTTTACCTTGGTTCAGATGTCAACAGCCCATGTTTACAGGTCAGCGGGAGAACTTTCTCCTCCTCGGTGGCAAACACAACTGGCACTTAAAATCATACCTGCCTCCCACTGATCCCCCTGGGCTGAGTCTCATTGATGAGAAGGATGAGGGGTTTGGAGGTGTTCAGTACAGGAGGGAACTCTACAAGCAGGAACCGGAGGGGTTCTCTTTCTCCAGACCTACAGCTGTGTGCTGCGTGTGGATTACTGCGGTATTGTTTCTGTACGTAACAGGACAAACGTTTTTGAGTTCTGCAACTTCAGAAAAAACAACCAGCAAACAACAAATAAAGCAAGTGAGAGTAAGTATGAGACAGCACCTGGGATCCTTAGTAAAACTGGGAAAATATCCCCAAAACAGTTGTATTACTTGACCTTAGGAGGGTTCTGGACTAACTGCCACACATGGCAAGAAAAAAAAGCTCAGTGTCCAGAGGGGAGAATAACTGCTGGTTTTAAGGTACCATCCCTGAATCCTGAAAACAGTTCTCTGTTGAGATGGTGCAATGCTGTTAGTTCTAACGCTTCCAGAGGCCTGTGCTCACACCTGTAGTTTAAATGTTTAGTGAATGAAACTTCAGCAGACTCCTGGAGATGTCTGTTGGATGCCATGGCCAGACACTACAACTAGCAGTTCTTTGTATGTCATAGGAGAGATGGCATGTTTGGAGAAAGTGAAGAAAATGTGAGAAAATTGTGTACTGGCCACATGAACAGGAACTGGCTGGCATCTCGGTAATTTGTCTTCAGTAGGATCAAGTTCTCCTTCATGTCGTGGCAATAGAAATGATATACATGCAGGAGAGTGAATAATAAAGTACAGATTCCTCTCTGTAAACACTCTTCTTGCTTTCTCTTCTTCACTCAAATCTTTATTCCCAAGTACATCCAGAGGATGAGGGTGAGTGTCACCAGGTAGAGCGAATCTTACATTTCCCAAAGCCAAGGGTGGGTTGCTTTTTGATTCATGGAATTCCTCAGCCTCTCTTACCTCACACACCTCTTCGGATAGGAGAACCAGATTTGCTAATTAGAGCCTGAACAACAAAAATCTCAGACTCTCTTTTCTCCCTGTTCAGTAAATCGCAGACAATTCCCACCGTCTGCAGCTTAGAATAGTAGTAGAATATAAACAACAAATTATTTCCTTGCTGAGTCCAGACAGCTGGTTCTCATGTATGTACTAAGGATTGAATCTTGACTACAGCTTCCAGCGAGGTTATGTGTTTATGCTGTGGAATTTCTGAGCCATAGCAGACTGTGGGTGTTTGTGTGCATTTCGTTAACCCAAAGAGGTCACAAAGCAGGGAATACTATTTGTATTTATTCCGTTCAAGCAATTTATGGAACAGGGTCTATATAATTAAACCAGAGAACTCCCCTGGCACTTTACAAGCTTTTGTAGTTTGCATGTAAACTTTAGAGCATATTTCAGTAGCACTGCTGGTGGCATTTAATTTTTGGTGAGGCTTCAATAACAGGGATGCAATAGGAGCTACTGTAATGTAACCCCTTCAAAGCTAAATGAAGATGAAAGATGTGCTTGGTTTTCCTGACCAAGGTATACTGTTACTGTAGTAGGGCTTATTATCTACATGCTGTATGTGTCTAACCAATTTGCATTAATTGGAATTACAGCTTCAATGAAAGGGTTAATCCCAGTGCCATGCTGCAAATATAAATGACTGCATCTATAAATGAGCACTGAATTCCAATGAAACCGTATCAGTATTTATTGGCAATCCCTATTGATGCAACAGATGAGCTCATCAACTTGAAGGATGTTCCAGTGATTTTGAGACCCTCTGTGTGCGAGTGTGTAGGCAGCAGGGCGCACCTCAGACTTCACAGCTCGCTCTCGCTTGTTTGCTCTTTTTTATTCTTTTAATTAAATGCTGTGGAAAACAGCATTACAGATTCCTCACCGGGAGTTTAGTTTCTGATTATTTTTTTGTGGGATGTAATGCGTTATAGTTATTGCGGCACTTGACAGGTTCGTATTCTGTTCCCGTTGCTGGTACATTAGATGTGCTAGGCCACGGCACAGACTTTGCATTCTGCATAATGCTTGACTGGTGTGTCTAGGCCAGCCCACCCGTGAGATGTCCGAGAACTGCATTGACTCCCTTTGTAACAATCCATTAAAGATATCTATTAAAATAAACAAACGTTGCTGGGAAGCAGCTTTGCCAACTTGGAATTAAGCAGTGGCAAATCAGGATGTCATTGCTTGGCCCTGTGTACATCGTGCTGTTTACCCTTGTCTCTGGCTAGATCCTGAATGAGAGTAAGGAAATGAGGCCTTTAGAAAGGCAATGACAATTGTTTCAGACAAAGAAAGTCTTTTGGTAAACAGAAAGACTGGTCAAATTTGAAGAGGAGATGATTTGGAGACACTTGTACAAATGAACAAACAGTGTAGAGAAATTAAATCATGGGCTTTTTCTTTTTGTGTGCCTAAAGACACAATTCCAACCAAAGCATTTGAAGCCAATCAATTTAAAATGAAAAGAGTGGAAATCCTTTTATTTGATAGACCCTATGGCTTCAAGGTACGGCTGAGAGCAGGAGCTCAGTACATTTTCTAAGTTGGTAAGACATGTTTGTGGACAAATAATAATACCTAATTTTACATTAAATATTTACATTTACCTTAAGCAGGGACATGCAGAGCGCTCTGCTTTGAGATGTAAAGGCAATCTTTTTCCATAGAGGTTAGGAAGAAAATTCCCATTCACACTGCTTATTTTTTGGGTCGTGTCTACATATGGTTTTGCTGCTGCTGTATCTGGCAACGTTCAACTCCATCCTCTGGAAATACTTAGGAATGAAGACTTGAGTGAAGAAGAGAGAGCAAGAAGAGTGCTCAGAGAGAGCAATCTGTGCTTGATTATTCACTGTGCTTCAGGTAAAGTGTTTCTACTGTTGTGGCTTGAATGTGGTGCTGGTCACATTCTTGATAGAATCCTGGACTGAAAAGGCAATCGATCTGCTCCTGTGTTACAACTACATCAAGTCTGGCAGTGTTTGAAGCTTTTTCTGGTTTCAGATTCCTCTACTTTCTCAAAAAGGAGTGTTCGGATTTCTTAGTAATTCATATATAAATTATTTGGGTCCAAGATGATTGGTAAGGAAGTTAAAACAGACAAACTCTTTCCAGTATCACAGCGGTGTTATGTGTCTGAGCTCAAAATAGTCCTGGCCAAAAGGCTGCCTTTAGACAGATACTGTCTATATCCTCAGGGCCCAGCCTTGCAGAGTACAGAATTGTCTCTGCTTCCAGGTCTCATCTGTGTTGCTATTTTCTGTCAAAATTATCAAATGGAAACCCAAACACCAGCGGTAGCTCATTGAAGAGCATCCCCAAGTTGGTAGGCTTTATCTCTTGAAAGAGAATACCCAAGATACCTGACAGCAAACAAAACCAGAAGCATCTTGACACAGCTTGAGAATGTTGCCAGCTACAGGGCTGGCACTTCTTGCTGCAAAATAAAACTTTTATTGGTGTCCTGTTGGATTGGTAATACGGTAATAAAATCAACAGCTTTTCTGCAACCTGTTAAATTAACAGCCAGTGTGCACACGCTGTCTTTGATGCACACCTCTTTAAGGACTTACATAAAGAGTTGGTTTGCAGATCTATAAGGGGAACTGTCACTGTCAAACGTCAAGGCAATCTGACAAGTGAACACTTGCTTCCGATGTGGTTCACTGTGTGTGCAAAGGCAGAACATAGAGGAGTGAAAAGGGTAAAGGCTTTGTACGGAAGGTGGCTACGGTGGAAGCACAGACACCACTTTTAACTTCCCAGTCTTCCTTTGCTTGCCTCATTGCTTGGGTACCCTGCCATCCTGTTGCCTCTGTATTGACAAGGTGTGTAAAATGCAATAGGGCAGCTATGCGCGCAAGAAGTAATAGCTGAATTCTCTTTTCCTGAGGAGGGAAATGAGACTGGATTGAATAGGAAAGAACTCGGAGGCTATTTTTCAAACACAGAGTGATGCTGACAAACTGCTGGCTGAAAGGGGGAGACAAAACTCATCTTGGTTAAACGTGCGGGGAGAGCCCAGTCTGCTGAGATTCCAGGGCAGCCTTAGCATCAGTTTGGCCGGGGCACACCAGTGAACAATGTAGATCTCAGAATAAGCAGGATGGTTAATACAGGGATTACTTTTACTCACTTGAGTACTCTTGTTTCGTCTTGAAGCTGATAGCCCTGTTGGGAGCTCTGAATCGGAGTCTACATGCTTGGTATACCTGCAGTTTCAGTTATTGCCTCCTTGAACCCAGCAGAGTATCTCTGAGAAGCATGTTCTAGCTGTTTGTTTCTTTTTGCATCTCTATCTTCTCCCCTCTCCTCCTCCTCACCCTTGATGAGTCTCAAGGGGAGAAAGAAATCACAGTTTTGATGGAGTGCTATTCTTCCAGCAGCCGTCTCACGCTCTTGCACACACAATCAAAAATAACAATGGGGCTCATCGGTGGAGGAGGCCAGGCAGCAAGAGTTTGATTAGAGATTGTAGGCCTCTGTTAACTCCTCATTCTTGTTAATTACAAGTTATTTTATTTTTATATTTTGTTTTCAATTTGCCAATGTCGTTGTTGGAGACTTGATTTCTCCTCAGCTCTGGGAGCGCCTGCCGTCGCTGTGCGAGTGTGATGCCTTCCTGCCAGATGATTGCTCTGGGGTTCCTGGAAGGGTCAGCAAGGACCCATTTGGGTTGCACTAATCAGCAGCTCTGAAACAGGAGCTGTTGAGCAATCTATGGTGTTACAGCATCAAATCCTGTATTTAAACTTCCCACGCATCATTTTCTTTCAGATATCGTAGCAGCCTGTTTCATGTTAGGACCTTACTTTAATTCTTGCCACTGTCTTCATCTTATTCTGCTCTTTCTCATGCCTTTTTTCCTCCTGACACAGTTTCTCTCCTACTGCATGTGCTTCCCTAAACAACTGCCTATCCTCTAGGGCAGGGTAGGAGTTTTTTTCCTTTTTTAATTTTTTTTTTCTTTTTTCTTTTCAAAAGAAACAAGTCACCTCAAGGATAGTGGAGAGATCTAACAGAAGGTTTTCTTTTTACTGAATTTCTGAGCAAAAGGATGCTGCTCCAAGACTTCAGGAAGCTGGGCTGAAGCCTCGTTCCAACTGAGAAAAGTTAATGCTTTTTCTCTGCCTCTGTTTCCCATCTGTATGAGGCGGATGATGCTCCTGCAAATGTCACTAGACTGTTGTGAGGATAAATAGACTGTGCTGATGGGGAGCATAGAGCAGCTTTGGGCTGGGGAATACACTCCGCTGTTACCTGCCGGTCTGGTGCAATACCCATTTCCAGCATGTTGGCACCACTTCTTCCCCTTCCCTGCCGTGTCTGTGAGTCTGCCAGGGTAGACCCAGCCATGCAGGTAATTAATGCTGATGATGTTGGAGAATTATTCCAGTGACTGAGTCTTTCCTGAGTAGTGGGAGGGTGGTATATGTGAGGCTCTGTGAAAGGTCTGAGATTTGTCTTGCCGATGGGTGCATCCTCTCTGTTGGAGTGACTGATGTGTTACACTGTGAGGCAGATACAAAACCCGTCACTTCAACAAAGCAGGTCTGGTTTTGGGCAGGAAACGTGAGTTTGGCTTACAGATGCCATCTGAGATGCAGGTTGTCCCTCTGCAATTCTGTGTTTGCTTTGTAATCATCAGCTGTTGGCTACCAAGCTGCTTTTGGAGTTTCCCTTCCCTTCGCTCCTTCATGCCCGAAGGGCATGGCAGTGCCAGGGCTGTATCACTAGGTCTCCCTCCCCGCAGCACCCTGCTTGTGGTGGCATGAGCTCTGCCTCTCTGTCTGCGCTTCCCCTCTCTTGGCAAAGGAGCAGGGCACTGGAAAAAAGGCAGCGTTCAAGTTAATTCCACAAACTCTGCACCATGACTGTCAGTACTGCTGATGGCCTCATCCAGGCAACAGGGCACAGCAGACATCAGCCATCCCAGCTGAAGGACCACAGCTTCTGGTGGACTTGGCAGTGTTAGGTTTATGGTTGCACTCAATGATCTTAAAGGTCTTTTCCAACCCAAATGATTCTATGATTCTGCAATAACAATAAGTAACCAAGTTACTGGAATATGTCTTTTTTAATAAGTTTGCAATTCATCTCTTTCCAAATTCCCTTTTCCTTCATTAAAATATCTCTTATTTAATGAAATGGGAAAGACAGCCATTGCTTTCTAGGGAGAGTCACGTGCACCAACATGGAGCACAGGTCACTGATGAGAATTTAATTAAACCAGAGCATCCAGGATGGTGTAGCAGCGTGTGTGGCCCTGGAGGGATGTGTGGTGTAGGACAACACGGGGCAGGTTGTACCCTAGCTCTGCCTGTGACCCAAACCAGGCAGCTGCTGCCTCCATCCTTATGCCGTACGGCAGAGCCAGGTAGCCCCGCACACCACAGCACAGCCCTGCGCCCCAGACAATCCAAAAGCTGCTGCTGTGTCAGCGTAAGTTAACAGGAGGCAGAGCAGATCCTGGCTGACTTACCTGCTACAATAAAAGCCTCTCCTTCCTTTCCACCCCCCTGCCACGTTCCCAGCACCCGCATGATTGCAATTTGCTGAAGAAGAGTTGGTCTCGTCACTGGCTATGCCCGGTCTCCCCGCAGGAGGTCTCGGGAGAGAAGGATGTCTGCGTCCGCCCGCTGCTGTATTTGAACAGCTTACAAAGGACTGTGTGGGCTAACAGGACTGTATTTATGCACTGTGAGACAAAGACAGTGTTAAATAACGGATAAAGCAGAGGAGATATAAGCAAAACCACTCCTGGATTCTTGTTCCCATCTCTGCCGCTCAGTTGCCGCTTGGCTTTGCTCTAGGTCACTCAACCTTCTGGTTTTCTCTGTCCCTCTCACCTGGGTGCAGGATATTACCATTCATGGACTTCCATGGGGGTTTGAGAAGCTTTTCAAAATGTTCTGCAGTGGGGAAGCTGCAGGTGAATGGACTGGAGATGTAACCGGTGCAGCTGGCTTTTGTTATACGTGAATGGATGCAGCAAATTCTCCCTCAGACGTGTGGTGCAGCCGGCATGGGCCAGGGGCCTGGGGCGGCACAGCTGCTCCTCTCGTTTTCTGTGGGTACCTGCCACCTTCAACTGGCATTAAATCTCTTCAATTTTATTTATTTATTTGAGTCTCTGTTAGTTTCAAAAGATGTTCTACTTAGAGCCTATGTGATTGACACTCTTGAAGGAAAAGGTGTGATGCCTTCGAGTCCGGGCGATGGGGGAACGGCAAAGCCTTGCTGCAGCACACACAAAATGGGTGTTTTGCAAAGCAGCTTTTGATACACGCTTGTTGCTTTCCCTGGCTGCTCTGTTCTGAATTTGCAGAACACGCAGAGCCGTGTCAGCAAACCACAACCCCGCTGGTTGCTTGCGTATGGTTATGTTCAAAGCCGCACATGAAAAGGAGTGGAAAATTGCTGGAGGTTTTTATCCTTTTGCGGGGGAAGAGTCTTGAGTTTCTGGGTACCTTGCATCTCGGCCATCTTTCCTGGCTGCCCCACAGTTTCAATTATTCGTCTGCCTTTGGACACGAGGAGGAGAGGACAGGCCCATCCCATCTCTCCTGCCTTGGGTCAGTTCTGGGCCTCTGCCAGTGTTGGTCTGCTCCAAGGCGAGCCTGTTCAGCCGCAGCAAGACTGTCACGACATCATCTTCTATGCCATCCCTGTGTGACAAATGGTGTCAGGGATTTTTAGCAATCCCTGTGGCCCTTTCCTCCACTTGTGATCCTGCATGGACATCCCTGAAGCACCTTTTTAGCTGACTGTGAGGAGTGGTTGGTGATGCAGAGGGCATGCAGTCGCAGCTTTGCTGAGGGACTTCAAGATGGCTTTTGTACCACTCCTTCACCTTGTCTCTAAGTGTTCCGGGAACAGATTTGTGAGAAGACTTCTAGGAAAAGCAGTTAGCTCCAGAAAACAACTCTGAGGTGAGACGCAGCTGGTAACATCCAGCAAAGCACCCACCAGCGTGTCAGTGCCCCAGGTCATAGCAGCCCAGCCCAGCCTGTACAAAGCCAGCAGCGAGAGTGAGTGGCAGCCGCTGCCTCTCTTCTTTCTGGAGTAAGCAGCACATTGTTTAAATACAACTATAAGTAGGGCTTATCTCTTGGGATTTATAGCTACTCCCTGTGCTTGACTGGGGCAAAAGATTTTCTAATCTCCAGGGAGGGAAGAGGGTGTGTGTTTGTGTGTATAAAAAACCGTTCAGAAATATGGAAATACAGCGAAAGATTCCCATGCTGGTATGGTCTTGGGACATCTAGCCTCTCCATCTGAAGACTGGATCTGGGCTCATACAAAGGTCTTCTCCTTTATTTGTTGTGAATATACATGCTTGTGTTGTGCCCTCATCTAGGATTTCAGAGTTGAAAGGTTTCAGCCTAAATTTCGTTTGGATAACGAGGTGGTTTGTCCTTTCTCACAAGGCTTGGCAGGTGAGTGGGGAGGGGTGTAGCGGGGGAATAGTGAGGAGCAAAGAATGCGGTGTGCTGGCCACAGCTCCCCTTTGGCAACTAAAGGGCCACCATCCAGGGTGAGACAGGAGCTGGCATCTCACAGCCATATGTTCCTCTGTCATCCTTGTATTGCTTCCACACTTCAAAGCCTAAATGCTCAATTATTACATGGCTCTTAACCATGAAGTTAGTGTTGCATAAACCAGTTAATACGCTTTCTCTGAAACTGGCTTGCCAGTTTAAGATAAGACCCCATATTTCAAAGCTTGTTAGGCGGCTCTTCTTCATGGGATCCCAGTCTCTGCCATGTTAGGGTGTTCCCTAAGACCTTTACCTAAAGAGAATTCTCTTACATTTTCTTTTTGGAGAAACCGCTTGTAGGAAAACAAAAGTAGTAACTGCTATGAGTGTACCTTCTGCTTTGCTCCAAGACGTCACACTTTGATTTGGAGGCAGTTATTGCTGGAGAGGGTTGGGAGCACATTGAGCACTCAGTCATGGCGTTCCTTCAAGATTTGATGCACTTCACAGCATCAGGGAATCTTAAGCGCAACGTGCCATGCAGGCTCTCTGGATCATAACATGTCCTGTCAGTGGTGCAATATGAATCTATTAATGCTGGTGTCCTTGCCACGGTGCTGTATCTGTGGAGCGATGACAGAAGGCAGCAGTACACTGAAAATCCTTCTGGAGAGCTTTGTTATGGGGACTGGCTGCTGTGATTCTGGTGGAGTCCTGCCCTGTGCTACAGAACAGCTTTTGCAGCTCAGCTCTTTATGTTCTGTATACTTAAGGAATTAACACTTAACATGGATACAGATTAATGTTAGGATTTAATAATGTATCAACTGCCTTTATTCATATACGTGGAA
Organism: Cariama cristata; assembly: GCF_000690535.1. Lineage (NCBI taxonomy): Eukaryota > Metazoa > Chordata > Aves > Cariamiformes > Cariamidae > Cariama > Cariama cristata. The sequence goes on along the minus strand of NW_009614642.1, from coordinate 156,013 downwards.
ATGGTGAAAAACCTATTCTGTTCTCATATTTGCTTCAAACAAACAAGTACATGACTCATCCTAACTCCACACACAAAATATTCATTCTGCCCCATGTGTATGTTAACAGTAAGAGCGGGCAACTTGGTACTATTTTAGGACTTTGGGTTTAATGTATTTTCTTTTTTGCCAATTGCATGAGAACATCCTTTGAGGAAGAAGTGCGGAGAGGTATTTTGTGTCAAATCTATCTTATAAGGATTCATAGCTAAATCACATTGCTGCTTTCTCCTCCACAAGGGAAGCAGGGAATTTGAGAGCTGAAGATGACCTCCAGCTTTGGTAACTCCCAAGATTATCTTTTGATGGTATCTTTAGCTTCTAGAAGACAAGCCTGTCTGCCTGTATCTTGGAGGGAATATATCAAACTGAGGCTTGAAAATTTTAATTTGTCCCTAATCTATATTCAGTTTCAGCTAAAGCAGGTAGCTGATAACAGTGGATCTATCTCAAGCGTGTTCTGGGGAGCTGACATAAATTTCAACCTTAAACTGAAGGGTTTGTCTGTCTTAATGGAAGGCTCTGGAGAGCATTTCATGTGCTAGCTGTCACTTTGCATTTCTGAGATGCATCCGACTCTGGAGAGGGGATTCTTTGTAGATGATTTTTATATGAAGCAGATCG
>NW_009614642.1:114532-155336 GCF_000690535.1 Cariama cristata | reverse complement strand
TTATAATCATGTCGGTGCATTCAGTGGCTAGTTCTCATGCCATGTGCAATGTAGCTACGATGAATCTGCAGCAAGGGTTACCAGTCAGCTGTCAATTTGCCGGTCCCTGCAAAAGCCCTTGTGTTTCTGGGTGTTGAAAGGGCCCAGCTTATAGTTGCACAGAGGCCCAGACGTTTTGGACATGTGTGTAAACAGCTGTCGGTCGCTGTATTTCCCAGGAGGTTGTCAGACATCTGTGCATGTCTCTGTCAGGCAAGAATCTCACTGCGTTGTCCTGGGAAAGCACAGGAGATGTCGTTGGCTTTTTGGCAGAGTCACTGCAGCCCAAAGTTGTTTTTCTTCATATAATTCCATTAGAGTGATGACAGTTTCAAGTTGGAACAGAAAAAGACCTGGTGAAAGGACCACTCTCTAAGTGGGGAAGATAGACGGAGTAGAAGCAGTAACTAGCAAGGTAATAGACGGTGATGGATCTATAATCTCTGAGGCTGCTGTAAGCAGTAAATTCCTAAATAGTGTCCTTTCAGCCTTAACCTATTTATTTGCAAAGTGCTAAATTTAATTTTCCTTAGTCTGCAAGAAAGCAGCATCCCAGGAATAAACCTTTAGCCCAGCCAAGAAGCTGAGCCAAAGTGCTTGTTCCAGCATTTCCATTTCCTCTTTGCTCTGCACGGAGCAGCAGGGCTGTGCGCCCCGGCACGTCAGCTCTCAGGTGTGTTGGTGTCACGAGGCTGGAGTCACCACTGCTGCAAGGTGGGATGTATCCTGCTCTGGAGCCTTTTCAGAAGGGGAGATTTGATAGCTTCGGGTTCAGTAAAACCACCTGGTCTCTGTAAGAGCAGGATGAATGAACCTGTCCCGAGGTGGAAAGGCTGGCACATGACAGCATGCGAGGTAGCTAATATTGCACGTTCTGATGTTCTGTCTGTCCTGTAGACCATGATCTAAAGGCTCTCAGCTCAGAATAACTTCAAGAGTTGAAGAGCACATAAAAGCGCACGTATTCTGAAATCTCCACAAAGGTACATCTTGAGGAAGAAAAGCAGCGAGTTTTCCAAGCAACCAACGCTCTGCACATTCACCCTGCAAAGTTTCAGCAAATGTGGTAAAAAGTAGGTTTTCCATGTGTTGCTTTTTGTTCCTGGTAGCACTGTGCTGGTGATGCGCACAGCATGCTTTCTTCTGGAGCTAGCAAAAGGTTTTTCCCCAAAATTCACAATATAATAGAGTTTTTTAGAAACGTTACTTTGATAAAATATTTCAGGAGCGTTTGTGTCTGAATCCAGGAGTTGCCTTTGAGTGAGCATTCAGTGTTCCCATAGTTGTCATGACCCCAATGAAGTTGCGTCATGGGCTGTCACTAATCCTGTTGCTTCAGAGAAAATCAGTTCTCAGTTTCAGAGTTTTGCTATTTTCCTGCCCACAGAGGATTTTGGCAGAGTTCTTCACAGTGCTTCCCCTTCCTCTTTGTCCCTTTCTTATCCCCACAACAGTGGCACAAGCAGCGCTGCGTTGGCTGGTGGGGGATATCCTGCCAGTGCTGCCCGGAGTTCCCATCGTGTTCTCAGCCTGTTGCTGATATGCGCGTGGAAAGATGCTTCCTAAGGATGGAGGAGTTTGCCGTCTTTATTCTGCTTGAAGGTTTACTTGGGTTTTTACTCAGTAAAGCACCATGGAAAAGGCAGTCTTATTTTTTTGTGTTTGTTCTATTTTGTCATTTTTTAGCACCTTAGGAATGACATTGGTGTCTATAAGTTTAAATCCAGCCCTTCCTCCTCCTTCTTTTATCTAAATCTGGAGAAGGGTTCTGAGCTCCTCAGCTCTGCTAATGCTCAGAGCTGTGTCTTCCCTCTCACGTTTGTTTTAAAATAAATAAAAATAACAGTGCCAGGAATTGAGGGTGGAGAATTATGCAGGCTTTTTGCCTGCTTTTTCCTTTGATGCGGGAGCTGATGGAAAGGGTAGCTCCGCTGCAGCCTGGGAAAGGACCTTCCTGAGCCGATACTGAATTTGCAGCGGGGGTCTCTGCTTTTCTGGAATGGGGCAAAATTACCCCTCAGGGGTGGGTGGTGTGTGATTTGGCACCCTTTCCTCACCAGTTCGCAAGTTCCTTGGGTCTTGCTCTTTCCACTGATAGGCATGGGTGCAGATGAGAAAATAGACGTTTTTTGTGATTTCACATGTCTTTCTCTAAGGATGTTTCTCTGCTATTCTTTCATTTTAAGCACAGTGTCATAGAAAATTTCATTAGCCACATCAAAAGTCTCTCAGCCAACAGTCAGCTTTCCAATGAGTGATAGATGTACAGTGTTGATTAATATTTACATTCATTTGGTGATTTTCCCTTACCCAGGGGTTTGTGTAGAAAGCCATGAGTACTTGAGCCTTGGAAGAACCTGGGGCTCGCTCTCTGCACTGAATTGAGCGTTGATACGGTATTAAACTGGAATGGCTTCTCCACAAAAGCAGAACTTGATCAACTTAAACCCACATTTTTTGTACCGGATTTTCTCCCTTGAGCTAGGTCTACAGGGAGGATTCTCATGCAGGGGGTAAGTGGGCAGCATACCAAAGGCCTTCGAACTGCAAAAGGGCAACTCCAGCTTGCCTGAGCTGCTTCCATCACTCAGGGACTGAAATTTTAATCATTGAATTAATTTTTCAGAAACCAAAGTGCAAATCTGTAGCCCCAGTGGCATTAATAATGAATGCAGGGAAGAGAGACATTAGAAGAAGAAAGAAGGGCTAGGAAATTTGGGGTTGGGGAATGAACTTTTTTGGGGGGTTATTATTTTGAAGAGATAATGTATGGGTTGGATCTCCTTGTCCTTGGGCCTTTCTACTTGTCTTATCCATGCTTTGTCCAAGAGTCCACTTCATTTCTCTCCGAGGCATCTTTCAAATACCTTTCCCTTCCGCTTATCTTCACCTGGATTTTCTGGATTTTTCCAGGGTAAATAGCGAAGTCTGTACACACATATCCCAATCCTCATCTCCAGAGCAGCCCCCCGAAGCCTTGCGGGGGCTTCGGCCGTATCGCGGAGAGCAGAACAGTGGGCTGCAGGGTTCACCTGCTCCCGCAGATTTAAAAAGGACGAGGCCTGAACTGCAGCCAAGATGCCAGAGCTTTCTGCCTCGCTTTTGGCTCCTTCCTTCCTCTCTCAAAGAGCATGCAGATTTTTTTTTTTCCTAATTAAAAGTATTATATACCAGAAGATTAATTAGAAATGAAAGTGATTTTTTTTTCCCTCTCTTTGTGTCAGTGGAAAAGGCCTGTGCCAGGCGACTGCCAGAGGGAGCTGGGATTTCTCCCTTTAATGGATTCCAGGCAATTTGCCTCTGGACAGCTATCTTATAAATAATGAACGTCTGCACAGATTTTCCCAATTCTCAGGCAGCGCAGGTGGTCTTCATTTCAGCCATCCCAAACAAATCTGGAAACAGCAGGGTGTTCCCATCCTTGGTCACCACATGAAAGGGGCAATTCCTCACATTCCCCCTCCCCTCCTCATTGCATGCATCATGAAGACCATCTACGGTTATGGATTTGTATCTTTATTTATTCGAAATCTCATTGAGCAAACACAACCGTGCTCTGTCGTTCCTCCTCCCTGTGGCACAGGGCTGCCAGCAAAGCCAGCGCGGGCATTCACAGCGGCTGGGCACATTTGCCTAAGCAGGAGGTCTTCTCATGGTCAGATGGGCTGACGTTCTCAGAAGCGTGTCGGGTTGTTACCAGCAGACAAGACTCAAGCCCAGGTGCGCACGTGCGTGATTGCAGGACATTTCCAAGGCCTTTGCGCTCCCCTCCAAGGCTCACAGTAAGAGGATGATTCTTTGAATTGTTACATTAATCTTCAGAAATGAAGATTTGGTTCAATGGGTGCTCTGCAGAGACCAGAGGAGAGAAATCCTCTCCCAGAAGGAAAGCTATTCTTGAGTTAAAAGCACCCGAGAGTGATTCATGCAGCACAGGGACTTTAAAGTGCCCCTGATGCAGGGGTGAATTTCAGCCCAGAGGAGGACAACATAGTCTGAGGGTTTCTCTTCATATCGTGCCACTTGCCCTGTTTATTTCCTTTCCATTAAAATTGAAGTGGTGACTGCAGGAAGATGAAGGTGAAGGTCCCCAGCTGCGGAGAGCTCCCGTGGTCATCAGCCACCTGGTTCAGAGAGAGGCTGGGGATTGCTCCAAGAACCTTTTCTGTGGCTCTAAATACAGCAGCTAATGACACCTTCCACTCAGCGGGAAGAAAACAGAATTACTAAACTTGCAATTTTGCACAGTGGGAGTGTGAGTTTGTCCTGCCAGTTTCTTGTTGCTATATATTTCCAAGACTTTTTTTTTTTTTCTTCTCCCAAGCAGGTGCAATCCAGATCAAGGGGTTCATTTTAAAGACTCAAATGATGCGTATGGAAGAGACAGCCCCGAAAGGAAAAGAGTGATTGCTGCTTATAAGTCATCCAGCATAAAAAGGAGAATATACAGGTTCTCTGGGAAATGCCACATGTCTTGGCCTTATGAGTAATGTGTAGTGATGTCCCATTAGGAGCCATGTTCCCAGTACAGTGTTGAAGGAGATGTATATATTTCCATATAATTTTAATCATTTTGACTTATGGTTTAACTTTGTGCTAGGCAGGCTGTGCAGAGGTTCCAGGAGAATACTATTTTAGATGGCTTTGGGGGCAAAAGAAAGAAGACAACTGAAGGCAAGGTTAGAAATAGCTGAACATTTCCAGTTGAGCAAGTTTTACGGTTGTGTGCTGTGATAATTGAAGGTTTGCTGTTAAATGCTACAAATCTGTGCTGGAGAAGAAAACATGTCCCCAGTTAGAGATTGCTGCAGCCTTTTGCTGCTGGTGTGAGGGAGAAGAACGGTCTTAGGGCAAGAGGTGCTGTTTGAAAGGCAACGTGATGAGCAATAATGACAGCTTAGTGAGGCTCAGTACTTTTTGGGGTAGGGTGTGTTTTGTAGAGGAACCATTCATCTCCAGGGGTTGTGAAGGCTCATCCTGAAGTTGCATGAAAAATTCAGATTAATTTCTCCAGCAACGCCTGGAATGGACCTGTTGAGCTGAGCTTGGCCTGGTGCTATTAGGGGATTGTGGGGTAAAACAGGTGAATACTGTGGAGGTAATGCTATCTGCCTTTCTAGTTCCTCTTCTACACCTCCGTATGCTGTTGCCCCAAATCTATGTGATAGCACTGGGGGACAGACAACTATCACCAACTCAGACTACTGAGATGTGCTCAAAAGCTAATTTCTGCAACCAGCGCCGGAGTGCTTAGAGCAAGTAAACGCGTGGTTTCTGGAGCAGTGACTTGCTTTAATGTTCTTATCAACTATTTTGCAGTCTTTGTTAAAAGAGGTCAAAGCTCATCCCCCTGGGTGGGGACTTCTTGAGCACAGTGCTTATTATTAGGGCAGTACCATATCTTGTAATTAGGGATGTAATTCCCATCTCTGTAGAGAGCCAGCCTATAGCCTGGGTACCATTTAAGAGTTTCATGAGATGAATTAAGCAAGGATGGATTGAGTAATACAATGAATTTCAACAGGGATTGCTTGCCTGAAGTCCTGCAGGTGTTTCAGACGAGATATGAAAAGTAAATACCTTCTCTCATCTTCCCCCCTTTTCTTTTCCATGGTAGGCAAGAGGTTGTTCTGGGTGGCATGCAGTAGCGATGGTCTGGTGACTTGGGGCCTCGTTATTTGAAAGGTTACCTCGTCCCCTGGTCCCTGCTATAGCCCCTGGGAGAACTGGTATTTCTCTTCTTGCCTGACACTAGGCATTTTTGCCTGCAAAGGACCTGTGTCTTAGAAAATTGCTGTTGCAGTAAATCTGAAGAGTCAGATTTTGGCAAGCTTCAAAGTATGATGTAAGAGATTCTTACTTAATTTAGCACTTCGTTAACTTTGTGGGGTTTTTTTTGTCCTTACCTACACGGGTGGTAGCAGTGCTTATGGTATTCTGCAGGGAGTTCTATAGTTTATACCCTTTGTATAAAATAATTTCTGTAAGTGCAGAATAAATCAATCAAACTTCAAAAAAAAAAAGGGAAAGCAATCAACTTTGGGCTTGAAACAAGGAATAGGTGAAAGACTGAAAGAAAAGAAGGACAAAGAAAATGAATTGTGAAGAAAAATAGAAACAAAACTGCTGTACAAAAAAAGGAAGGAGAAAAGAAGGAAAGAACAGCAGTAAGACAGAAAAAACAAGGGAAGGCCAGACATACAAGTTAATGCAACGTATTTTCCTCTGTAATTATATTCATTTGATGTAGATTTGTGCCAGGCACTTCACAGCAGTGTTAATGAGAAGAAGGAAGCACGAGTTGATATCCATAGCAGTTTAAAAGATAGAACTCAAATCAAATTGCTGCTGTTCTCGGTGGGCATGGGTATATTTAGCATCACAGCATACTGTATATAGTATGCCATTACAGTCGTACACGAAGTCTTTTGAATGAAGATCTCAAAGCACATTGCGTTAGTTCCGATGCAGTATTTCCCAAATCCTCATACAGTCTCTGGTGTTGAGAGCTACAGTTGCCAGTTGTTGCTGTATTCATATTTTTATACAGCACATGTCAACATGGAAGCTGGGTTAGATGTCCACTGAGGAGAATAGTCTTGCCGTCTTCATGTAATTCTTGTCCTGCAGCATTCTTCAGAAAGAGTTTTACTACCACTAGGTTACCTTCAGGTGTGAGGCTCTTCACAGTCTGTCTCAGAGGAAGGAAACACTAATTCACCTCACAAATAGAGCATGTTTCTTCTCCAAATTTGTGTTTGCCTTCCTCACTTTCACACATCATGCTCCAGACAGATGATAGTCTTGTTGCCCTCAGCCCCTCCGTGGTCCTGTTAATAAACCTTGCTGTAATGATGCACAAAGTGCTGAGGAACCATGTAGTGCCGTCATGATTTCTCAGCGGTGCAGCTTGCACCCCTTCATCCTGAAAAGCCACGGTATAGATTTTACTGGGAAAAGGGGAAAGGAAAGGCTATTTCTAGGGATTACAGAAAATTTATCTTCCCATATGTATGGCTCAAAGAAGTGGAAAGCTCATGCACGTATAGACTGCTATATTACTGACAGGTAGGAAAAATGCTCTAGAATTATTCACACTGGCTCCTGGCAGGAGCTCAGAATCTTGTGGATTATCCACCAAGGCAGAGACGAGGTGAACAATAGGGTTTTAATTTAAGAAATGTTTTCCCTGCCTTCAGCATGTCTCTCCAGCTCACATCTCCGTTCCCTGATTGCAGCGTAATCTCACTCATTACTCCGTGGCCGTAACCTCCTCTCCCCCTTTCAGCAGTGGAGAACCAGGAGCCAATTTGTGTCCAGAATTAAGGTTGTGACCCTCTCCACTTCCTTCTGCGCTTGGTGGCTGCTGAAGGAGGTATGCAAATGCTCTCTACTAATTGTTAGAAAAGAAAAATTTCTGACCCTGAATTGTTTGCCAAGTAGTTTGCTGTAGTTTATTTTCCTCTGTGCACCAACAGTTTTCAGCAAGAGTGGAGGATTGATTGCTCCTGGAGTTCATTGGAAGTGCCTCATTGAAATATTATGGATGTGAGGTTGGAGATAGCTGGTCATTCTCCCAGTGAGGAGATCTAGTTCTCCTCAGTGCATTTCACCTGCATTTTGGGAAATGACAGTCATCCATAGGAGCTGTGGATGACACTGCATTTGCTCTTACTAGTTTAACTGCTAATGCTTCAGGTGAATTGCTTGTTAGGGAAGGCAAAATTGTAGATTTCTTTTCAGAAAGAAGGATGGGATTATTCTCCCAGCTGAATAAAACTGCAAGTTTTGGGCACAATTGCCCCATGTGTACTCACGAATGTATAACAGCTTTGTAGGTGGTAATGACTTCTGTCGAATTCTTTTATTTTATTTGTCACTTCAAACTATCGCCTTATAGAGGAACCGCAAAAACTCCTTGTTGGTAGAAAGATGGCTTTAAGTTGCTGAATCATTACAAGCGTCTTAATGCAGAAGCAACTAATCTTTTTACCGAGGCTAGCGTTGGGCTCTCCTTTCCCTCAGGACCTAGATGTTGTAGAGGAACAAGAAAATTAGCACTAAAAAGATTACTTTGCTATATGTGAAGCAATCCTCTGTGCTCCCCACATTTCTGAAGACTGCTACTTGCAGTGCTGAAATGTTGCAGTATGGAAAATATAGGTATGATCTGGAGGAACACCCAAGATATCCACAAGGACACAGAGGGCATTTCCCATTGTTTTATATTTACAAGAATATGTTGTATGTGGTGTTCAAAACTGGGTAATTATATTTTGCAATGAAATCTATGAACATCTGTTCCTTTTCCTTTCTGTGCCAAGTCCCAACCTCAGGAGTCCATGTTGTCTCCACAACAGTCAGATAGCACATTTGCCCCCTAAACTAAGTAGAGGTTGTAAGGCAGGAGAAGAAATCTCTTGGGAAAAGGATTTTTCTTTTAAAAACTTCCAGCAGCATCCATGCAGGGAAGAGAAGAGGGATGCAGAGCGTGGTGGCGAGAGCAGAGAAAGCATGGTGCCCACACTGAGCAATGTCCAGTTCTGCCATGCCCCATTGAGCTGGGAGCAAGCCTCGTGCCCTGCTGTTCTCATGTCCCCTGCCTGCCCAGCAGCCACAACTGCAACACCCGCTGCCGTCTAGCACGGCAAACAGGCTTTGTCTTCGATCGTTATAAAGAGCAATAGTTCAGCCTCTGTGCAGGAGCTTTCCATTCGGAGGGAGACCAAAAGTTCTCCCGATGAAAGAGCCTACCTCCTCCTGTTTGTTTGGCAAACCTTACCTGCACCACTAAGATGGCCCAGTTGAACTGCTGGTGGGTGATGAATGATATTCATGGATTAACAACTTTACTGGAGTTGAGTGTGTGCTTGGCTATGGGGTTCATAACTGCTGTGTCTCAATCCAAAAAAAAAAAAAAAATGTTTTCAATGCCTCCTGTTTTAGCAGAAGTTTGAAAGTCTGGTGGAATCCTCTGCTATAAATATTTATCTTTTGGCTCCCTTTTTTTTCTCCCATTGGTAAAGCTCTTGGGTGATGGCAGAGATCCCATAGCAACTGCAGCTTTTCTTCTCTTAGCAATCACAGAGAAATGGTAATGATGGCTAGCATGTTGCAGGAAAGGAGAATGTACTCCGTCTAGGCTAGACTTGCAAAGAGTAAATTGGAGTGAAAATAGATTAAATCTTTCCATAGTTCAATGGCAAAAGAAAATCACCCATCATTTGCCTTCTGTCTACCAGAGGCATTAAAATGTGGGAAAAGCTCAACCTCCAAAACCCTTCATTTCTTGACATGCTTTATTCACTTTCTTTTCTCTGCTGTTTTTATTAATTTATTAAGGCAGTTCCTGCTGTGCCAGCTCCTTTTACTGTGTGGTGTAGGGAGATGTTGTTCATAGCTCTAGCACAAGGAATGCAGGATCTTGAACTCAGGGCTTGGTGGATACTCTCTTGACTCTTCCATGTTTCCTTTCTGCCTTTTGCTTTAGGCTCTTGCTACATCCTTTGAAAGGGAACAGTGGAAACAAAAAATCAAGGGTTCAAAGAGTTACCGATTGTTACTGTGCCTTTTGTCACACGTTATAGAAGTCCCAACTAGTGCAGATAAAAAGGAAATATCTCTAAACCTGACCATACTGTGAAAGACTTGGAGTGCTGATGGTTAGTGATACAACAGGATGTTCAGAATGGGGGAAATCCCAGCCTCTTTGAGGATGCCCCCAGCTTGGATCTCAGGGTTAAGTGTTTTAAACATACCTTCTTTGAAGGCCGTGACCTTGTCCTTCTCCTTCCATTTTCAGGCTTCAGGTTTATTGCTCTCCCAAGGAACTCAGAACAGTTGATTAACTTGTAACTCACTAGTTCTTGACACATTAAGCAGCAAATTTGACTCTAATTAACAGCTTTTATTAACCAAGGTTCCCCCTTCCCTCCTCCTGTTTCACTCTAGAGACTCCTCAAGCCGTTACAGCTTTTAAAGTTAAATTACTTTCTAAATTTTTATTATTTTTTTTTAAATCGTAAAAGTGAATGTATGCAGACATTGGATTGTACAGCTCAGTGGGAGGATATGTGCCTGACAGAAGAACATTTGGAAAGCAAACGTGATCACCTGGAGGGAAGCGATGGGCTGGATTGCGGAGAGAGCTGGTGGCTGGCCACAGGGTTGGCTTGACACAGAAGAGGAAAGCATGAAGGGCAGACTCTCCTCAGCTATCCACGTACTGCTTTGAACACTTGCTTCCTAGCTGACAGTAGACAGGCTTAACCTCAAAGATCCACCTATGTGCATAACCTGGCATACAAAGTGAGAAGAGGCATTGCTGGAGCTCTTGGCCAAATTGGATGACAGCTCTTCTGCTCCTCCTGAGCCTGCCAGCCCTCTGCTGCCTGTACATCTCTGCATGCAAATTGCCATCCGTAGGGAATCGAGGGAACTGATAGAATTGGTTTTGGAAAGTAATCCTGTACATAGTGTTTGTAGTTATCCTACACATATCCCAAAGGGCTATGTGCTTCCTGCGAACGCTGTTGAAGTGCGCAGCTCCCTGGGGCGCTCTCCACCGCAGTGCAAAGCTGCCCGGATTTGGGCCATGGATGGGATGAGTTGAGAATAGCTGAGGATGCTCCTCTTCTTCACTGTGGAGCTTTGCTCTGCTGCTGTGCTTGTTTCTTGTTGGTCAGCAGATACAGTCGCTTGTTGGCAAGCATACAGCCAAAAAATCCAGGAATCCTCCAACTGTAATCCAGCTCTGCCACTGACTGTTTCACTCTTTCTCACTCCCCATCTGTGAAATGGGAGCAGTAATGACTCTGCTAGTTTGTCAAGGTGTTCCAGCTCTGGTCTGCAAGTTGCTATTGAAGTGTTAATTTTTATTGCTCACAGTTAGAGGGAGATTTTTCAGGCTTGTTCAATCATAGAAAGATGGTTTATTTTCCATTTTCAAAACACATTGTGGTGTAACCCTGCCTAAGGAACTACCATGGTATCTTTATAAAAGATGTTTTTCATAAGCTTTTGTAAATGTGTTTCATGACTAGCTTGCTATGAATGCATCTAATCCAGTTTTGGACTCTTCTGAACTCTTGATCTGAGAGACAGCCTGTGACAGTGAGCTCCAGAGGTCAATTCAGGGCTTGAGAAAAGAGGGTTTTATATCTATTTAAAATTGCCATTCAGCTCCTCTGGGTATCATTTCCCTCACATCTTGCAAGAAAAGAGTAAATACCTTCATTATTCTGTGCTTTCTCTTAGGTTTCTCCTTAACTGCTAAACAGCTGTGTTTTTATATTTTCTGTAACTAAAGCAAATGAACCTCTCCCAAGATAACCTGCAGTGGAGTCGAAGCATTTTAGTGCTCCTAAGAGGCAAACTAGCCAAGGTCAGCTCAGTGCCCCCCCAAACCAATAATGTCATAGGCAGACTCGCCACATCCCAGCTCACTCTCCTATGCAAATAGCTGAAGAATATGTTAGTCAAAACCGGTCCTCAGGGAACACCAGTGTAATCTTTTGCTATGTTGAATATTGATCATGTGTTATACCTCCTTTTTTAATATCATTCAGTTAATTTCTAGATTTCTAATAACACTCTATCCCTTGCTCCGTTGCTCAGACAGTTTTCTGGTAGCCTTCTTGACAGTACTTTATCACGGAGGCTTTGAAAATTCAAATAATTAAACCTAATCCTCAGGGATTCTTTTTTTCCCCTTCAAGAATTTTAGGGAATTCTACTAGATTGAAGAGGAATGGTTTTCTTTATTTATTAGTATTATTTTCACCTGGGGGTTTATTGTTTCTTGTTTAGTTTTATTTGGTACAGAAGATAGTTTTGCAGGCCTGTTATTCTCTAGATCACTCCTGAAAACCTTCTGGAGTCAGGCTATGATATCGTGCCTTTCTTGCCCGCTGGTGTATGCACCCAGTTTTAAGGCTGATTTATTTTTTAACAACTTCAGTACTTTTAGATCCTCAAATATTATCCTGCCTTGGTGATTCATGATCCTCTGAGGATAAAGCGATGTGGTATGGGAGCTTACAGATGATTTTGTGAAGTGGGTAAAGTTGCCAAGTTACAGGGAGAGCTATATGGTGAAATGACACCTAGGATGGCTTTGACAGCAAGGAGGTAAATATGTGTCCCTATCACAGGGGACCAGTGGAATCCATCTCCTCTCTGGGGAGAAGGCTGAACTCCTTTCAGCATGTCCCTTTGCTGGCTTCAAAAAGGAAGATGAAACTAGGCTTCATTTTCATGTTTCTATTTATTATATTGGCAAGATTTAGCTTAAGTAGAGTCAGAGCAGAGGTATTTTTATTAGGGCTGCATAGAAAATAAATCCGGTGTGATCCCTGCATTGTGGCTATGTGATGTCCATGAAGAGCAGTGATGGATAGTTGTCTTTGTCACTTCTTTGCTGCCAACAAGAATAAGAAAAATAAGACTTCCTTTTTGCCATCCTAACAACTCCAAGTCTATGCGTTCAGTGGGAGGCAAGACTAGGAAGCAAGTTACCTCGAGGGGTTCCCTCCAGATCCAAGACACCAGGTAGGAGGAAACTCATTAAAGATACTTTGGTGCGTGGGTGTAGTGAGCACACATCTTCCAGGATGTGTTTTTAAAGGGTCTGTCTGAGGTTAATGCTGCACTAGATCTCCTCTTTTGTGCTAAATTAGGCTAATATTTGAACAGCTTTCTTATTAACTTCTTTGTTAATCCCAGTGTTTATCATCTACCAGTGACATGTCTAAATCTGTGTGTGTGTTTTATTCTGGTGCAGGGGCTGGAAGTGGCCCTATACCGTCACATGTCTGAGCATAACCTCTGGGCATGTTGTTGAATACTACCGATGAACGTAAACATTAAGCTGTACAGATGTCGAACAGAATAGCTGACTCTCTGTTCCCCCTTCTCTTATCCTCAGTTCCTTTTTCAAGCCACTTGTGGTGAGATTACCCTCTCCTGTTGAGAGTATGGGTGATTTTACTTTGGTTGGACTGCTGTCTGTTTTTCTAGGCTGTCTCATTTTGTTGTCTCCTGTATTTCCCATCTCTGCAGGACCTTTTTGCTTTTCCATCTCTCTTTCCTCGAGGCCACAGCTCCACGCAGGTTAGAAGCAGCTGTATTACTCCTGCATCTGAAGAGTATTTTAAATGAAACTGTGCTTAACAATGATGCTGCCAGTACTCATTCTGATCCCTGCATCCAGGGACATTTTGTTATTTTTTTGGTGTTTTCATCATGACTTAAATTTAAAATAAGCATTCGTAGGGCAGTAGTGGATGCCTTGCTCTACTGTTCTCCTTGGGGTAGAAGATATGCCTGTGAAGTGGGAGTGTGCAGGACTATACTGTTTTATTCTCTTAAGGTACCATGTTGGCTTCAAAATTTAGGTAATTTCTAAAGGCTTGTAATAGTTTTTTATGAACAGCTTTAAATAGAAGTCATTAGACACTGTTGTTCAAACTTAATTAACTGTTCTCCTTACTGAATTACAGCACAGCAAAGAGTGACGGCACTGTGGGAAGGAGAAACATCTTACTAGATTTAAAAAAAAAAAATAAACTAGATTTAACACTTAATTAAAACACAGGACCTTTGTCAGCCCAGGCATCAGGTTGCCTTCTGGGAGATCAGGCTTTGGGGAGTGATGTCTCTCTTCCCAGATTACTGCAGTGAAACCACGTGTGCTGCAGGCATGGTTGGAGTACATGCCCTTGCTTCATTCATAGGGGTAGGCTCCTGCTTGCAGATGTGTCCCCCCAGCAAAGGCAAAATGTGATTGCAACGTATGCAAACAGATTTTTTGCATGCTTAATCTAGCAGGTACCTGTAGCAATATTGAATAAGAAACAGCGGTCCAAGTTTCAGCCTGTGCTGACAACCATAGCGCACGCTGCAGTCGCTGGAGAGCCCACGCTGTGGTTGCCAGTATGTGTTATCGTTCGTCCTGTCCCGTCACTGTCACCAGCAAGGGAAGGCAGCACGGGGTCCTGTTCTCCGCCTCGCAGGGTGAACGTCTTTCCTGTGGCTCAGCAGAGGATCGCAGTGGTGTCTGCGCAAGGAGGTGGTATAAAACTGTGGTTTTAACAGGAGAGGCAGGAAATGTTGATGTCCTCCTAGAATGTCGTTATATTGAAGGGTAACAGAGTTACAACAACATTATCATTTGAAGGTCTCTGAGAAAATAACATAATCAGAAAAGGGATTTAGAGGTTGTTGACGTACACAGTTACCCAGAAGTGTTTTTTAGGCAAAATGAAGTTGCCTGGAAGCCTTTGCAGGATTAAATCAGGTGTATACTGTATTTGACTTTGATACTTAGAGCAAAAGTTCTGGAAACAGCTAAGCCTTCCCATCACATTCGAAAGGCTGGTGATGTTTTGACACTTACTGCCTCGTAGTACCATGTGAGGTCTCACTGAAGTGTGGAGGAGCAACTGGGGGAGACCGTATGACCAGGTCCCATTGGGAAAAGGCTTTCTTTTAGAAGAGCTTCCAGAGATGTCTGCTGTGTACCCATCCTACTGGGAATGGGTGGGAGCACACTGGAGCCTGAAGGAAACACGGCAGGCTGAGCATCTCTGCAGAAAACAGGATTCATTGAGTTGTATTAAAGTAACCCCGACTGTCGGTAGTGCCAGCAAACACTCACTTTTGCCATATGCTGGATCCATGTCTCCTTTGTCCTGTGCCTTTGCCTGACCATCACAAAACAATTTGGTTTCTCTAACTTGGCTTTGGAGCCAGAGCAAGAGCTTACTACAGCTCTTTGGAGTAATTTTTACCTCCATTCCAGCTGACTAGATTAGTCTACAGATAATGCTAGGAGTGAATAAGAGCCTCAGCTCCGAGGGAGCTGGAATGTAATTAGAGTAGATGAAGGGTACTCTCTGCAGCTCCTCCAAGAGTGCTGATATTAGACTGTAATCATTGTTTGTAAGCAGACAGGAATTGAGGGGTAATCAGCCAGGCAGCCCTGACACGTTATTCCAGGAATTAATATTAGCTTCCTGAAGTAGCTCATCAATTCACACTTCTACAAAACTGCAGAAATCAACAGGTCCTGTCTTCCCACCGCGGGAGCTGCCGAACAGGAGGGAATTGCCTGTGGGGCACCAGCTTGGGGTTCTCTGGGCCAAGCCGGTATGTGCCGAGCGGCTGACGTGGCTGTGCCAGAGGGAATCGGTCTTCCTAAGAAGTACGGCGGGTCTCGGAGCTCCGTGGGGAGACAGGCTGCTGCAGTCCCTGGGTGTCTACAAAGAGGTTGGTTAATGCAACACCAGGAGGGAGCTCAGAAGCTTGTGGCCTGGAACTGCAGCCTTGGCTGGTGGGTTGCTGCCCACGGAGAGCGAGCCAGGTTCGCCGTGCTGGGGAGGGGAAGGCAATTGCTTTTTTTCTTTAGCCGTCATCTTTAGCCTGCAGAGCTGCAGCAGGAGGGAGGGCCTGTGCTGGGAAGGAGTGAGGAAATTTCCTTTTGGTTTTGAAGAAAATCTTTGCAAGCGTGCTTGGTGCTGCTGGAATCCTGGCCCTAATTATAAAGCCTGCGGGTCCCAGTGAGCACAGCGAGAACATCGTGTACAGACACAAAGCTAACACTAGGCAGCGAAAGTCTTGACGTTCCTCTGATGTGAAATGAGAAGAGAAGGAATAAAAGAGCTTGCAAATCCAGGCAGAAATCATTAGGAGAGTGAGTGAGGATACTCATAAAAGCGTTGGTCTCAGTAAAAAAGCTGAAGGAAGAATTAGGGATAATAGAGGAGAAGGCCTGATGCAAGTGATGGGATAACGAAGTGGACAGTAGTATGCCAGTGAAAGTCCACAGAGCGTGAGGGTCATTTGGGTTTCAAAAACCACGTGTATTGCTTTCACCAGAACTTGCTGTTGCAAACCGGGTGGTAGGACCGTTACGGTATGAGAGCGTTAGCCCTCCTTGCTTCCCTGCTTTCAGCAGTTCTCACTGCCAAGCCCTTTGCTTCCATCAGTTTTGGAATAAATCACCAACCAACCTATTGATTGTATCTCTCGCGGTGTTTTACATACATTAGTTATGTGCTTGTGCTGCTTAATGATGCCGCTGCTCTGACAACTCACTAAATATGACACAGCTTTATGGGTGGCATTGCTAATACTTTAGCAGTCAAAGGTTAGCTGCTATTATTAACCGCATTAGTACTGCCTCTTGTATGAAAAATAAGTGGAGATAGATGCTTTATCCAGAAAGCTCACAGTCTAAAAGCAAAACCTAAAGGAGTATCAAAGGAAGGAACAGCACATGAGCAAATGGACCGGGTGGTGGTTGGCACAGTGTCATGAGTTTACACTTGTGGTTGTTGGTCCATTTGGTTTGTTAAGTGACAGTAGAGATAGGTCGAAGGGCACAGCGGGAACCTGGCAGCCAGCAAGAGGAAGAGGGACAGAGCCGGCTCGTCACCTGCCTGCCTTGATCGACTGCCAGGGTTTTGTAGCTCTCTCTGCAGGAGGGCGTCTGGAAAGATTTAAAAGAAGGCTGTGTTAATGTCGGAATGAATTGCTCCCAAAAGTCTGTTCCAGGCTGGAAGGGTAGCATGGGGGAAAGCATGGGAGGGCTCAAGGGTGAAAATGTCTTCAGGGCTTCAAAGCTGCAAACCTTCCTTAGCAGAGCAAGGGGTGTCTGGCTGTTGAGGAGTACCTGCACTAAGGAAGGGCCCTGTGATGGAAAGCCTTGATGGTGGTAAAGAGAAATGAGTGAATTTTTGGACACCTGGAAAGGTGGGTAAGGAGAGGAAGGAACAGCTGGAAATGAATTTTGAAGTTAGTGGGTAAAATGAGCCATGCTGAGGATGCGCAGCCGTGAATTCGCACAGCATGGACATAATTGTTATAGTCAGGATCAGAGCGGAGGAGCTGTCTAAAATAATTTCTTTTTGCTGCATTTCTCATTTGGATATATTTTTTTTATCTAATGGATCTTTGCACAGTCAAACTTGGGAATGAGACTAGTCCTGTTTGCTGTGGTAGGAGCAGCGAATAGGGCAAAGAGGTGGGGATTGCTGCTGAATATCAGCTTCTGAAAACGAATTGTTTTTCTTGCTCCTACTGCTGCTTTGCTGAGGGACTGGGGCATAGATCTCATTTTAGAAATCTCACTGTGTGACTGTCATGTTTCTTAGAAAGGACGGTAGGGAAAATAAATTCGTGGGATGAAGGGAGATTATGCCTGTGGGTGATACTCTATCTCATCTGGCTATGCTTTCGTCCCGTGCTCATCACCATCCACATCGCACAGAGATGTTGTGCCTCGAGTACCTGGAGACTGGTGTCGGTGTCTCTTCTGATGGACTACTAATACTTCCCAAAGCCCTAGTAGCCTGGCTAATAAAAGTAGCAAGTGCCTTGGTGCCTTGCTGCATGACTGGAAGATTTATTGCTACAAGCAGCGGAAAAGCAAATGGAGAAGTAGAGGGGTTGCTCAAAAAAATTTTATATCACAGGTCCCAACATTCCAGCTTATCTTTACCAAAGGAGTTATCAAATTAGAAGCTCTGGTGGGAACAGAGAGAAGATGTTATCAATGCTGTTATAGTGAAGGCTGTGCCAGCACTTTTCATAAAAACCTTCTGTTTTCGAATGACTGTAAATAGTTGGTTAAACGCACATAAATAGATCCTACCTGGGGGTAAATACTTGACTTTGAAGTGAGCAGGCAGCTGCTTCTCACTTTTAACTACATAAAATGAGGGACAGCAGTATTGCCAAATATGAGTGTTGAAAATTGTAAATGCAATGTAAAAATAACAATATGCTTTGAGATAATTTTATTTGCCATCTGGTTTTGAGCTGTCGGTTATACTTGCATCATGTTTTCTCTGCAACTGTGAAGTTTCTTTATTTTGAAACAAAAAGAAAGATTGCCATCTACTACCTTGACTTCAGGATATGGAAATTTAAGAAAAGTTTTTTAATCAAATCAAGTCTTGCAAAGCTTGTCAGAAAGGGAAGAATGCTGGCACTGCTGGGGCAGTTTGGAGAAGTTTATTAATCCATTTTAGTTTTGTGTAAAAGCAGATTAACCAAACAGACTTAATGAATGCATAAGACAACTCCATGCATTCACAATGAACTTTCGCAGGTAGACACTTTGAAATTAGAAAGTATTAAGTTAAAGCACATATTTTCCCTCCTAGGTTATACCCTAAAGAATTAACTTTCTACACCCTTACAGACATTTGCTACACTCTTAAAGCCACATGTAGCCTAAATAATCTGTGGGTTTGTGATTAAAGCTTTTTTGATATTTATTTTCCTTGGCTTTTTAGTATTTAATATTCTCATCCCAGTCTTGTTTTTATGGAAAAAAGGAAAAAAACCAACAAACAGAAGCTGACATGTACAAGACTTCAACCATAGTGAACTGGCAGAAAGACCATAGCTCTTTTTTTTTTCTTTCTTTTTTTTTTCTTGGCTTCAGCTTGTGGGCAGGCAGTTTGAGTGGAAGTAGGTTTGTGCGGTTTTCAGAGGGCTGAAGCAACTTGTAACGAGCTGTATGAACCATTTTAAGATGGGACAAAATGGTTACCTTGCTATAGAAAAATGTATAAAGTGCTGGTCGTACTCACAACTAGATGGATGAGGCAAGGTCCCATCACAGAAGGAAGAGAGATGTTTAGAGCCGTACCTCTTTGAAATTGTTTCCCAACTGAGAAAGAAGTTGTTGTGCTTGAATGACTGCAGGGCATCACTGTGCAGACTGAAGGGAGATGGAAGGAAATTGTCATTTTTCGTTGGACTCAATTATCCTGCTCCTCTGGTTTGCATTTAAAAGAAACTTAGTCAAGAGGTATTTCAGGGAGAGCTGGTGAAAGTTGTCCTGGGCTGGCAAAGGGACAGCATCCACCTCCCCAGCCTCTCATGGTGTGGATCCCAGCTCACTCAGCGATGGCAGGCAGGGATTTAGGAGGGACTTGCAGACCATGGGGGCTTCATTCTATTGTGCAAGAAGGCTGCAGACCTTGGCTGCGACCAAGACATGGGCTTGGCAGGCTGCAGACATGCTGTGACCTGGAATGGATGTCTTCTCCCCCACGCCCCAACCCAGGCAGACCCCCTCTCCCCAGCTTTACCAGGCAGCCGATCTGCACGCGGAGCTCGTGCCCACGCAATGACTGCTTTGGGTTATTCATCTACTGTAACAGGCTCTGCTGCATCCTCCCACCCCAAGCTAATCGCTTTGCAAAGCTTCCAAGGTACACCAACTTTGTGTGGCAGCTAACAAGCTTAGCTGATGAGTTCTGCCATCATCCTTCTCCAGAGCTAATCACCTTACCCTTGCTGCAGAGCTAATGGGCCTGTGGGTCACAGCAGCACCGTGAACCGCTTGCACACGAGTTTACCACATCCATCTTTAATTGCATGGCTAACGCTCTGATGGAGTTTCCTCCTGCATATGCTTCACTTCTTTTTCCAATGGTTATCACTTGTTATTTTTCAGCCAATTCTTTTTTCCTCAGACATGCAGTTCATTAAAGACTATTTTCATGCTATGGTTGAGATTTCAAATATCAACTGCTTCCCAGTCATCCCACCCAGACTGGGTGGTGGCCAAAATTTATTTACAAAGGGAAAATTACACTTGGGATAGCACATCTCATGAGCACTCTGTGCTTTTACCAGTGCATCCCTGAAATATGTCAGTTCCAGCAGAGAGAAAGATTGAGTGATGTCGGCTCTCAAAAGTCAGGATTTCACAAAGTTGAGAGTGGAGGAAAATCGTAGGGCTGAGAGCTGCTGCAATGGAGGTTCTGCAGCCAAAGAGTGACACTGCCAGCTTGTAACCCCGTCCTCTTCAAGTGCAGCAGCTGAGAGTGGTGCCTGCGCCCGCATCCTTCCACTAATTTGAAGTGGCTTTTACAATCATTTTGCTAGGAAAAAAAAGGGATTGTATCCTTTTCACTCGCTACGTGAAAGCAGGTGGAGAAAAGTGACTGACAAAGAAATGCTGATGGTACGTATCAAAAATGCTGACTCTGCCTTTGGCGAGCAACCCAACAGTAAATAGAATTTTTTTTCCCTTGTATTTTTCAGCTTTTAGAATGGCAGGGGATGGGAGCAGGTAACAAGTCTGCCTGAAACTCTGTTAAGTTGCAGTGCGTCTCTGGCTTGGCAGTGTCCCGGTCTTTAGGTACAATATGACGGGAAGGGTTTGATGAAGTTAACCGATGAATGTATTTACACGTTTCCCCACTGTGCTCCATCCCCACCTGCAGCAGCCCTTTGTGCAGGGCAGTGGGGGAAGCAGGGACAGGACAACCATCCTGGTCCTGACCTGCCCTTAAAGCGCAGAGCAGGAGCAAACCTGGCAAGACCTGGCCCAGAAAAGAGTGACTCAGCAGCGTTTTGTCGTCTGAGCTACCAGTTGTGAGTGCTGCCACAGAAGTTATTCCCCTCTTAGGAAAACACAGTGAAACGGTCGTCAGTTACTGCATTGTTAATAATGTGATTAAAAGGAGGTTTCTTCTGATCATATCCTATTCTCAAAAGCAAAATGGAAATGGCAGAAATGCCAGGTAGAAAATGGGATGTTGTTGTCTGTTTCAATTTTCATTAAATACTGTGCTTCTGCTCCCCTACAGCAGTGGTTGCACAGGTTAATTAACACATATGTTGTATGAAAATTAAAGTCCTTAAATTTTACTTTTTCAGTTGAGTTGCCTCCTGTTCTGCTCTTCCAGAACAAATAGCAGTGCTCTTTCTTCCTTTATTATAATCTCGATATTTTATAGACCTCTTTTATGAGACTCTTGTTTTTGTCCCTTCATACAGTTTTCTCAGAATTTCTGGGGGTTTTTATGAAAGCCTCTTTCTTTCCTCTCTCTAGTGCTTTTCAGTACTCTCCTGGGCCTATCTGAAATAAAGGGCACAATTTTTCAGATAAGTATAAGCCACCAATTAAAGACGTTGCGTTATTGTATATTCCAGACTGTTCCCTATTTTCTGTTCACTACTGTCCGATACTTTATCTGATGGTTTTGCTAGCTCTTGGAAAGTGCACTACCAAATCACAGAGGCACAGTTATCCTCTGCCCTGAGCCACATCAAATTATTTCCCTTACCATATTATACTGCCACAGGGGTTTTGCAGATGTATTTAATAATTTTTCCTAGCTCATTTTGCTGGCACAGGGGCATGGCTTGCCAGGCCAAATTGATAAGCTCCTTTTCAAGCCTTTATTTAAAAATGAAGTTTGCCAAAAAACAGCGTTTTGCCTTGCTCAGGAATCCCTTGATTTGAAGGCAAATTCTGCATGTGTAGGAAGGAGTTCTTTGTGATATCTGGCAAAATTAATTGGAAAAAATCACTTTGGGACACTTCTAGGCAATTCAGATGGAGCTGCTGCTAAGCTCCAGTATGTTTGAGGAGGGGAGAGACAAGTTCATGTTGCCTTTAGGACACTGACCTCGACCATGGGAACTCAGGGTTTGGTTTTTGTCTTCTGCTCTTAAAGATCTGACCTTGCTTCTGCCTCCCCATGGGAATGTGCCAGAACTGGGGTGTCCCAGCTGGGGGATAGCCGTTCCTCCTGCTTATGCTGAAGTCTGGAAAACTAAATGTTCATCTGAGTGGAGACCAATGTCCAAAACACCCAGAGGAGGGGTCCTGACCACTCTTGTGGAGGAGATATATAGGGCTTGCTTTCCTTTGGTCCTGTGCATAAGAACTGTTGCATTTTGTGTAAAATACCTCACTGAGACCAATGAAAGTTGAGCAGCTCTTCGGAGCAGTTTAGTTGGAAAGTAGGTTGGCCTGACCACCAGAAGAGAGATGCCACAACACAATGTCTGTGGTGGAGTCTGTATATTCTGCATGGAGATACCGAGGAGATGGGTTAGCTCTCAGCCACGTCAACAGATTGCTCCTATTTTGCAGACTGAAGTCATGTCTAAAATAAAGACATGTACTCACTGCCGTGCGTCCTGCACGGAGCATCAAAGGAACTGACCAGAGACAAACATTTTTGGCTGGAAATTTCTGATACTGTCTTGTAGAGATGGATTTAAAGCTCTGGGGCAAATTATTCTCCTTCCACTAGAATGTCGTTAGTGACTACAGCCTTTCATGTGCCTATAACTTTTGTGTGACGAAACAACCACCATCAAGAGAGCATGTTTTAATAAATCCAGTCCTTTAGTTGGGATACTTCTGGACTTGCAATATGCCTATTTACTTATGTTGAGTGTCTGGCCATACCTTATTATCTGTATCAAATGTTCACAGGTGGTGAGAAAGAGAACTAAGATGGGCAGTTTCTATCCTGACTTTGTATTTCTCTCTCTGCTTTAACTCCGAGCTGTTTGCTTAGAATTTGATACCTCCCCCATGAAAGGTCCTATTTCACAGACTTGGTAGTCTCTGATTGCTGGCGGGGAACACGCTCAGAGATGTTTTCTGGGCTCAATGTGGGGGGTCTCTAGTTCTCGTGTTCCTTTATCTATAAAAACCAGCAGCAAAAGGCTGAGGCTGGGGGTGGCTTGCATAGTGTACAAGTGTAATTAAGAAGATCAACTATGCCAGTTTTCTGACTCCCCTCTGCTCATGCTAGGAACAATAGCGCTAAATGATGATTGTAATTCATTACAAATGCACCCTAATTAAATTACCCATCAGTGGCTGTGAGATTAATGATACCAACCCGGGTTAGAACATGATTAAAGTTAGGCTTGTCACATTTTTCAGTTTTTATGTGGAAGTTCATGGGGGGGAGGGATGGGGCAGAGTGTGAGGTGTGATTAGATGATGCTCTGGAAGAGCTGGGGCAGCCGAAGGCTGCCGCTAACAGTGCTCCTGCAGACTTTGCTAGTGAAAAACCCTCTTGAAGTTTTTCTCGGGTCTGTTAGTGGGTGTGCATGGCTGTACTGTTGTCAGGGAAGGTCATTAATCCTTTTGTAAGATGGGCAGGAGTCATGTAGGGGGTGTGGAACAGCAAGGAACTGAGCCTGGATCTCCCAAACTTAGGCTTAACTCTCTGAGTTTAGCTTGCTGAGTTGTCTTGCCTTTCTTCTTTTTTGTCTTCATGTTTCTGTGTGTAGAATAGCATCCGATCTTTCTTAAAAGTACTTATAAAACTATTTTGGGAAAGACTGTGGATGACATAAGAAATAGTATCAAGTACAGCAGTGCATCAGCCTCTCTCCCGTTCCTTAGAGAAGTTTTACACTGCAAATGGCTTTCTACAGCAAATATTTACAAGCGGAAGAAAACAACAGATCCTTGCCTCCAGTGAGAGAGAAGTGCAAAATTCATGACATTTTATAATGAGAGACAAAAACAAGCCACCAACTTACCTGATCGTGCAGCATTGGGAATTTTACTGCCTCTGCACTGCTGGAGAAAGAGCCTCTGGAGGTATTCCCAAGGCCCAGGTGAGGGTGAGAACCGATGGGTGGGATGTGTTTAGGTGGATGAGAAGGAAAAAAAAGATGCCTCAGCATAAGGACTGTCTCTCTGAACACCCTAGGACAGACTGGCTGTGCTTGGCATTGTCTCTTCTGTCATTATCTGGCAAATAAGCAAGGAGGAATTTTTTCAAAGCAATTTCATTTTCCAGTATCATACATCCTGTCCTTAAATGCCTTCGCTGATTGGATTGCTGAGGCCAGTCCAGAAATGGACATTGTTTGCCAGTCGGGGCTGGGCTTTTAATAGATCTTCTCAGACTCTTTGAGAAGCAGATCTTGGATGCTCCAAGTAGAAATAAATGGAGCAGTGTGGTTGATGTGCCCTTTATATCAGTGGAATGGACCTCATTAAAACATTGTACACAAAAGCTTAGGGCTGGAACAGCAGAAACAAATGAAGTTCCTGGAAATGCGAATAAACTAGGGCTTGAATGAGATAGTAGCATGTGTCAGAAAGGAGGCATCTTTGTCTTCGCCGTTGTGCCCTGGCGAATTGTTCCCCTTGCCGGATGCCGGGTCAGACTGGGGCTCGTGGAGCACAGGAGGATGCAGGAGCGGGTGCTGGTACAGCAGGCGGTGTGAGATGAGACAGCCCATCCTCTCCTCTTCCATGGAGGCTCCGGCAGTGTTGTGGCAGGCAGATGGCACTTACTAGCTGTGCAGACTTAATTAGTTCACATCAAAGTTACTGGAAGACACTTCTCTGGGGAATGGATGGTTACCAAGAGATTCAAACCCTGCTTGGAGAAAGGGAGATATTAATGTTGAATGTAGTCATCTCCGGGTTTGGATGACCTTGCTTCTGTTGATAAAATGATGCATTTTCCAGGTTTTTGCATGTGCTGTTCAGCAATGCTGTTGCTCATAATATTGGAATGATTTCCCTTGAGGAGGGTAGGGACGAATAACCTCAAAGAGTTTTCCTCCATAAAATTGTCTGCCAAAGCCATCTCTCGCTACACTGGAGTGTAGCACGCATGTTTTAGAGGCAGAGATAAATAGGCCAGCAGCAAACACTTGTACCATGGGCATCAGTGGATCCAAGAGAGAGCAGAATATGGATTGCTGTTCTCCAGGTTTCCAGATTCTACAGGAATTAGCGCAGAGATCCTCTCCAGGCCAGCAGCCTGATGTTGGCTGTCAGATCAATGGGTGCCTCTCGCACAGACCCACTGCGGTCTGTCGATTCTGGGCAGGTAGAGGCATCGCCTGCAGCACTTGGCGTCCTGGTCACATCTCGTCTTTCTCTCAGAGAGTTCAGAGCTGTTTCCCACAGACCATCAACATGTAAATACCTGTGCAAAGGAGAGCAACCAGCCGGCTCATCTATCAAAGGGGCCTCACCCACAAATTTTGGATAATGCAGGCTAATATCAGAGGTTTGTGGCCTAGTTCTTTCTCTCAGGAGTGTTTTCTGACCTGGCTATATAGCCTTGAAGCCTTGATGTTGCTCTGCTTGTTATTGCCTTACAAAGCTAAATGTGTTTTTCCTCTTTTTTTTTTTTTTTCCCTTGGCAAATGTTTAGACATGTTTTATTTAGGACATAACCCTTTTTGTCTTTCTGGTTTGACCTTTCCCAACCAGCTCCTGCAGACAAGGTGGTTAGGTTTCAGGGGAATACCTGATTCATATGGGCAAGTGCTGAGATTTTCCTGTATAATTGAGACTATGAAAGGGAAATTTTCCTTTAGGCATTGCAGAGAAATAGCTCTGCTGGTTCTGACACAGTCACTAGTGGGGTGTCGGTGGGAAGGAAACGTCCTTTAACTGACAAGATCGGGTGGAACTGGGGAGTTTCAGTGGTGCTATAGGTTGGTGGTTTGGATCCAGCCTGTGCAGATAGAGATGAGAAGTCATTACGTCCTGCCTTTTTGGTCAGTGACCCATGTGAAATGAGTTTGGGTTTTGTCCAGTTCTCTGCGGATAAGCTGTTTGCAGAAAGCAATTAACATATCTGGCATGCATAGGCACCTTAACCAGCCATCTCAGCACAGGGCAAGGATGCAAAGATGTCCTGGAGACCAAGACGCAGTTACCCGAAGTCTGGGTCAGGGCTTTTGCTGTAGTCTGCTACCTTGGTGCATCTTGCACCTTCTCCATGGTGAACTTCCACCTTATCAATTTCCAAGCTTCTGGCTGGTGCTTCGATGCACCCACAAATTGGAGAGGACAAAAGCTGCAGGGTTTTGAGCCCATGTCATGCTGAGCTTACCTTTGGGGTGAAATGAAGTGCATGTTAACAGGGATTGAATCTCTTGAGGTTAAGTACCCATACTTCCCCAGGGCTACCTCCTTTCATGCAGTGATACCCTACCAGAATGGCTCTGGGACCAGGTCCTCTTGACCACCTTTCTCAAGAGCAGAAGAAGCTGAGGCAGAGCAAAGCCAGCTCCATCACCTGGAGCTCTCTCATTGACCTCTGCTCAGCCAGGGCTCTACACCCTCACAATGAGGTTGCTGCTTCTTGCAAACACTGCAACCATGAGCAGGAGATGTACAGTGGCCCCCAGAGCTGAGAAGCACCTTGTGAGGATTGAGTCTCTCCAATGTGGAGTTGTTTCTTTTAGAATAAATAAATACCTCTCTGATTCAAATGATGCATATTCCAGGCTGACTAATAATCTGAGGTAGCAGCAACACATGGCGTTGCCTCACTGTTTCCAGAGACTGATCTCTCCAGGACAGGGCTGAAGTGGTTTCCTTCAGAGCAGCGTTGGAGGAACGGAGGAGCAGTGAGTGTGTAGATGATGCTTCCTCCCCACCGTACGTACCCATAGTCATGCCAGCTCATGGGTAAAGTTTCTTGGTTACATAGCCTGTGATCCGAGTGGTCAGCAGATGGGCCCCAGTTTCAGGCTGATTAGTCCTGTTCAATCAGCAAGGCTAAGGCAAAGTTGCTTCATGTCTCATCCCATATGGTTGATCCTGCTGTCACTGTTCTTGTGGGAAAAGCTCTGAGCAGCCTCCTGGTCTCGAGTCTAGCCCCTGTTTTCTCCTCCCCAATTAAAGAGAGCACTAGAAACACCAGTGTTTCTGTCAAGTGGGTGGTTGGACCCAGGGAGGGACATTAGACACACAGTACTACTGATAGGAGGGAGCTGGCCCTGCTTTGTCCCAGTGGATGCTGCCATGTCACTTGGCAGGGACAGGCTCCCGGTGGGAGTGAACTGCTCTAACGCCTTGCAGATGTCCAGGGGCCAGGCCCTGCCTTGGGTCTGTGAGCAGAAAGGCGAAATAGATTAATGAAAATTAATTCTGAACAGATGCCTGAACAGTTGTTCAGTGGTTGAGGAAGGAATGGAGAGACTAAACTGAGGTAATTTGGGTAAATCCAACTTGTTCTTCATGCTTTCTGTTGGAAACTGTAACTTGAGATTAATCCTCTCTATGTAGGGTAGATTCTTACACTTTTCTCAACCACAGCAACAGGCTGAGGAATTTGCTTGGTGAAATTGCATGGTGTAGGTTACCAGCAACACAACTGGCTCTCGGGGAAGATCAGAAGAGTGCCTGGAGTTGGTGTGTCCCTCCCTGTGGGGATGTGGCGAGAGGGGATGCAAAATTGGAGGGCTCTAGATTCTGGACTTTTCTAATGACTGGCTGTGATCCATGTGGGTGATGCACACAAAGCTTCTGAACGTCATCCCTCTAACACCTTTTATCCCAAGAGCATCATAAACACCTGATATGGCCAGCCGTGGTGATGTGTGCCAGCCTCACCATCTTTATCATTGCTGGGCTGTTCTCTCCAGCTCTCCACACTGGATATTTCTTCATGTCCTCTTACTGTGCTCTGGCATGTTGAAATGGAGAAGGTCTTCTTGTGATGCTTTAACGCTCCAATTAATCACCTATGGCAGTTTGTGCCTCTTATTAGTTTGGAAATGCAGAAAAATGCCGAGGGGTTGGCACAGTCTGTTGAGGTGGAGCATGTCCGAGTGCAGAAGAGGAACTGACTCAACCATAGCTGGTTTTGTTTGTCTTCACAGTTGTTACCATACGTTCTTCGTGATCACATGAATGAGATCTAAGTAGATCCAATTTCTGTTTTTTCCCTCCTCTATGATTCTGGGCTTATTAGCCCTGACAGTTATTTATTTGTCCTTAGTTGTAGGCTGAGGCAGCTTTATGGAGAATGTGGGAAGCATGTCTTTTCTAATTAGACCACAGTCTGTTGTCTGTCTGCCTTATGGGCAGGACACAGCATGCTGTTTTGCAGAGTTTATAGTAGCAGGAAGCCC
This sequence comes from Cariama cristata, assembly GCF_000690535.1. Lineage (NCBI taxonomy): Eukaryota > Metazoa > Chordata > Aves > Cariamiformes > Cariamidae > Cariama > Cariama cristata. The sequence goes on along the minus strand of NW_009614642.1, from coordinate 127,619 downwards.
TGGATGCAGGAGGTCACACTGGACTTGTTTCTCAGGTTTTACAGCAACAACTCACAACATCAGTGTTCCTGAGACTAAGCGGGCCACAAAAACTATGGTCTTTATTTTCCTCTTATTTCCCACAGTGAACTATTTAAATTATACTGGGCCATGATGAGGTGCAATAGGAACGGAGAGCAAACTGCCATGCCCAGATAGACGGCAGGCTGGTTTTGCAGGAAGTTACTCCAACTTATTTGCTGTGCCTCCTAGGAAGGAGCCAGCACACGTGCAGCATCCCAGCTCTGGTAGTAGTTGTTCTCAGAAGTATTGCAGCAACTAATGAGGAAGGAACATTGGCTTCATTGAAGCTCACACCTTTTCTTTTCCCAGCATGATCCCCTGTAGAGTATGTGTTATGTCAGAATTATGAGACTGGTAGCTTTATATAGCCTCGTAGCTTGTATAAAAAGTGAAAGCTGCTGTGTTTTGCCCTTTGAATTCAGTGGAATAATCTTCTTGCATCTTCCTTGACAGTAACAGACAGGAAAAGTAACTTGTGCAGAGCAGCTCCCGGTTCTTTGCTGGCAGTGAAGGAGTGAAGTTTGTTCTCACGCTGCCAGGGAAACTGGGATGGAGAGACAGTTGTCAGAAGCATATCGCCAGTCTTCCTCCTCCGAGTTTGACTGAGGACAGAGTGCCCGGCAGAGCACTCATCCATGCCTTTTTCATTTGCCCCTGATTTTAGCAAAGGGGACTGTAACCAGTCATGTTCATTACCGAACCTTGCAATTCAAGATAACTCTTTAAATAGCAACTTTCCTCATTGTTCAGTCACTGGCTCAATGCCCAGGGAAAATAGTGGGTTGAGAATATGAAGAAACAACTTTTTCCTGTAATAGTGCTTTCAAACTGCATGTCTGTTTAGAAACATAAATCACTGTAACTACGGGGTAAAAATCTCCTGCCTGTCTTTAATCTTACCTGTGCAATGAGATGGCAAGAGTGAGCTGTTGCTTTCTGTGGATGATTAAGAAGGGCTAAGCTTCAAATAGTTGACTATATCTTTTTCTCAATTTACTTTTCTATCACTTTAAATTAGAGATGGTCTTAGCTGTTCTGTTGCAAACTCTCCTTGTCCTGTGATCTTTTCTGCAGCTGCAACCTATGCAGGGCTCGGCTGCATTAGCCCTGCTTTGGGAAACCCTAAGTAAACGTTTGTCAGAAGGTTTTGCATTAAAAGGCACCCTTCTGTGAGGCAGCCATGGGCATAGCATGCTGTCAGGAGATGTTGCATTGCCTAAGGGTCTGCCCCACAGAAGAGACATAGAACTGCTTGTAGGTTTTGGTTTCTTGTGGCATTTTTACAAAAGGAAGGACAATTCTTGACAAATATTAATGTAATTGCATTGTACCTATTGAAAGTTCCCCGCTCCCACAAGTTTAACAAAACATGGTTGGTATTTATGTCTCCTTTCCAGCCTGTGCTAGCATTGATAGGTGGTGTTAAACACGAGCTGCCCGATTAGTAGCGTAAGTGATACTTCAAAGTGTTTTCCAGACAATAACTAACTAATCCAGTTTGGTGCTTATGAGGGGAAAGAGATCCCACGGTATTATTTGTAGCATTTTAAGTTTGTAAATCCCTCCAGAATCTCTGAGAGGCAAAAAGAAATCCCATACACATGATAATTACCTTATAAAATGGTACAAGATGCCAGCCAACCTTCCTACATGTCTTGGATGCCTATTGCATGTGTTGCTAGCACAGCTGCCTCCTGCGTGCCAGATGTTCTCGTTAAAGACAAGGAGAGAAGTGTGGGCATGCAGGGGTGGAGGCTTCTCGTGTTGTGCAAAGAGCTCGTCGGCCGTTTCTTTGGCCAGACGGTGGAAGGCTACGGAACGCAGTGGATTACCTGGGGCACTGAGGAGCACCTGGTCTTGGCTTCAGAAAGAGGGTTACATGGATGATTGGGCTAACGCAAACGGTTTTGACTGGTGCAATAACTTGCTCGTGGATGAACATTCATGTAAACTAGATACACTGGAGATGAAATCCTTGGCCATGGGTTGTACATGTGCAGTTCTTCGGTGCAGCTGGGGACATGCTGTCTTTCATCTGCCCAAATTCCTAGCGAAGAGACAGTACAGCTGAGCAGTGTGGGTCGTCTTCGTTAAACTTTGACTGCTCCTTATCTCTGTTTTTGCAGTATCTGCTTCCATATCCATGCTTTTAGAAACCTGTATTACTACTGGGGAAAGTTTCTGAAGGGCAGGAATAAATGCATGAGTAGGTATCAGCCATTTCTATTGCATTTCTTGAGGCCATGTCCCATTTCATAGAACAGACAACTGGGACAGCCTCTGTTTTCTGTGAGCTCCCTTCTGCTGTCTGCCATTTGTATTGCAGATCTCCCCAGATGTGACCATGTCTCCTTTCCCCCTTGTCACTTCAGCTCATGGCTACTCTGTATCTCACCATCTTTCTGATAGCTCAGGAGTGGCTTCCTTTGCCTTTTCTTTCTTGCTTTGTTGTTAGCAAAGGAATTAAACACGCCAGGTTGTTGTCCTTCATTGCTGGCTCTGCTTAAACAATCTGCAGGTGCTGTGGAAGAACACCACAAGCACTGCTGCCCCTCTCTCCATCTCCTTCTCCAAGTGTTTTTAGCTGTCAAGAAGCTTTGGGTAAAACCACAAAGGTAAGTGACAGCCACCAAGCAAATGCAGAAAGTCAGAGGTTGGAAAGGAAACCCATGGAATAAAGAAAATGGTTTTCGCAGAAGCGGAGGAGAGGGCAGAGTGAGCACGTAGAGGAGGAAAAGCACAGAAAGCCGGTGGCAGGAGCTGGGCAAAATAGCCAGGGTAAATAAACAGCCAGACGGCGTGTTTCACGAGCGTGTCTGATTTGTTCCTCTCTTCCAAACGGTTTAGCTGAGGCCCGCAATTTGAAAATAAACTTTCCTTTTGTTTTTTAAACAGTTCAGTGCCCAGGAGAGCATCAAATAGCTTCGGTTTCAAATCAAAATGAGATTGCGGTGGTTGTGTTGTCATCGTACCCGTTCCGCTGCTGTGGTCTTTGGGAGGAGGAGGCGTCTTTGGGGAGCGGGTCCAGCTAGGCTCGTTGCTATGGCAAAGTCTCTGCTGATGCCTGCTCTCTGCCTGTAATTGCTATTCAGCAGCTGTTTCCAGTGGTCGTCTGGAGGAACTTGCACAAGTTATGGACGTGAAAATCCCTCCCTGTATGTTGGCCTTCGCTGGAACTGAGCTTTGACAAGGGAGATGCATTAGCTTCTAAACTCACCAGTAATTAGGTTGGTTTGAGTGTACTTTGCTGAAAGTTAAGGCTTCAGGGCTGGGAAAGGAGTGTGGAGGGGGAAGTGGCAACTTTAAAATCAATATTGCAAATGCAATGCAAAAGAGTGTAATTAGCATGTTTTGCAGGGCCTATTAATTCCTCTGAAATGCTGTTTATTAGGCAGAAGAACTTGGGAGCCCATCAGTGGATTAAACAGGTTCTGTAATGAAATGTAAATGGTGTAATTGGGCTTGTTCTGAAAGTATTTATTCTTCACCTGTGACCCGCTTGATTGCGGTTTGACAACACGAAGGAGTGTGCATCTCTTCGTTAATGACAGCTAATTCCCTGGAGCTAATGGAGTGGGACGCCCAGGCGCATGGCATTGGGAATGGCAGGTCGTGCCTGGAGCTCTGCAGTGATTGGCACCAATCCGAGCACAATGTAACTTTAATTACAGTAATTCCAAATGTAAAGCAAGCATTTAGCTGCTGGAGAGAGGCTCTTAATTTTGCAAATAGATGCTGTATAATGGGCTGACCTTTTATTAGACAAATACTGGGATGGGTGGGAACACTGTCCTCCAAGATACAGGTAACATTATTGGCTCCCATTAGCTCAGTGAAAATCACAGAGGCACGCTCTCCCTGCCAGGTTAACCATATGGATTTCTTTCAACAAGCAACGTAGTGGAGCCAGGAGGGAAATGTGGTGCTGTATGTTATTTAAATGCAGTCTTTGCATCAAGGCATGGAATTCCTCTGCTGCTCCTCTACCTTATGCGTGTGCTTTTGTTGGTGTAGACCATTGGGATTTGTGTTGCCGTTGTTTGTTGTTGTTGTTTTCCCTGTCTACAAACCATCTTTACCCAAACTGTGCAGTGCTAAATATCTCCAGGCATGCAGGAAAGGTCACACTGCTCTCTTGGAACAAAAGAGCTAAATACTCGGTTTTGTCTGGCGTTATGGTATCCTGCATTAAGTGCTACCACTGGTGCTTGTTACACTCTCTCTTCCGTAGGGCTGAGATGTACGTGCACAGCCATGGCTGCCTTCACTCGTACTGGAGAGGACCTTCCATCCAGTGCAGAGACCAGCTGTCCTCTGGGAGCAGGGGGTGGTGTGCTGGGAGGGAGGGCTACAGATTGCAGGGACCAACAATCCCCCAGCTCTTCCCAGATCCATAAAGCCCTGCAGCTTCTGGCCTTGCCCTCTATTAGCTCAGTCTTTCTCTTCAGTATGGGTCTTGTTAGAGTTGAAATGAACCCAGGCAGAGGAGGTTTTGTGCCGGAAATGTCCAGGTCTGTGTGTATGGATTTGGAATAGGTCCCCAGGGGAGTGCTGTGGGCTGTTGTCTTTAACGTCTGGAGCAGAAGCAATACAATTTCTGCAAGCAATGCCTTTCTTTTCTCTTTCATTATTCTTCCTCCTCCGCCTCTTTCCATCTGTGAGCTGAGAGGCAGGAGTGACAGCGTGGTCACAGGTTTCTTTACATCGCTGATCTTGGGCTTGTCCCTTGAGTGAGGACATGCTGCTCGTGATGACCGTGGAGAGGGCAGGGTGGGAGGCAGCTGTACGCAGGGTGGAAAACAGCGCAGTTGGTAGACATTTGGCCACCTGAATGAATGAATGAGAATCATTGGGTGGGGAATACATAAAGGATGTTAGAGAGAACTAGAAATGATGGGGTTTTGATGCTGCCGTGGAATGGCAGCCAATGCGAGGCAGTTGTCTGAAACCAGTCCAGCAGAGAGATGAGAACAGTGGCAAACAGGAGGGAACATCCTCGCGACACCAGGCACATTGCTCCTTCCCAGCAGATGGCTTTCCATGCACGTTGCCTAATCCCAGCAGAAATAACACCTTCTCTGGATGAGCTCATGCTCCTGTTCATGTACAGCAGCCTCTTTTTGAGCTGGATTTGTGCTTTCTGGAGAGTCAGTCCGCTGGCAGGCTCCCAGAGCAGAGGCAGAGCAGCCTCCGGCTGCAGCATGGCTGTGTTGAGCAGGTTCTCCTGGTGTCAAACGCATCCTGTTCCCTAGCTTCTCATCTGGAAAGTGTAGCTCTGATGGGAATCTTGCTGGGAAGTGATATATGGAGGGACCATGTTAACATTGCAAAGAAGAGATTTCCTTGGCAAAAAAAAAAAAGCAATAATAATTCTGGTCATTGTTAGAAGAGTCAAAAACCTTCAGGTTTACCTACCTCTTTTTGCGAGCCTTTGCTAACGTGCCAGTCCACATCCTAACGATGTTTCCTCTTGCTTCTAAACCTTCAAGGCTGGGTGGCCTCTCTCAGCCCTTTCTGCTGGGTCTGCTCTCAGCCAGCAGTCACGAAAGCCTTCAGTGCACAAATTATTTTCTGAAATAGTTTTTAACAGACTGCCCTAGACCACAGGCAGAAACAGGGCAGACTGCATGTGGCCTGCAATGCTGACAATAAACCCCAAATAGAAATATTGTCCATCTCCGCTACAGAAGCCGATTTTTTTGAGTTATTTAATCTTGCGGCTTCCAGATGCGTGCTTCTGGCAGCCGGTAAAGCCCAATCTGGCTTTCTAAATTCAGATCCTTTTCTTTTTAGGACATACAGAGATTGTCTTTACCTGAACTATCTGTATAAACATTGCAAGTGTTCAGATGACTGGTATAGATGATAGAGTTGCCTAAGAGACAGTCATAAATGTTGATTTTCTTAGTGACAGCGTGACCTTCCTGAGCACTGCCGAGGTACAGACCATGTGCAGGCAGCCCACGAGCAGTACCGCCGTGTCTTATCGCGGAGGAAAGCAGGGCTGCCCAAAGGGACCACTTCCCTTCCATTTGTGGCTTTTCCCTGAGCCTGGAAATCTCATCCTGTAACCTGTGGAAGCTGTTTTCACTTCATAGATATCTAAATGTTTCCTGATGGAGATATGAACGCTGTCTAGTGGATGTAAACCTACAGTGAGAACAAGCTTGCTTTTTTCAGCTTACCTTATATATTTGTATGTTGTTTGTTGAGCTACAGATTGAAGACCACCACCCCATGTAAAACAGAGAAAGATACTCTTGAGTTTCTTCTGAAGCACTTTTCAGGACATAAATTAAAAAAATGCTTGAGAGTCCTTGTTTTTTGTGAAGTCCAAAAGCACGGATTGCTCTCTGGGGGAGGCTGTGCCAGTTCAATAGTTCTCTAGGTGGTTTTCACCGCTTTGGGACATGGGAAAGAGGGGAGATAACACGGCTCCACAGCAGTTGGATGAGAACTGGCACATTTTAGTATCGGCCGGTCCAGCATGAAGTGCAGCAGGCAGGATGGGCAGGTTCTGGCTTTACGTGAGGAACCTTGGATCCAGAGGAAAATTGGACATTGTTAACGTGGCCAAATGCTTCAAGGAGAGCTTGGAAGAGACTTCAGGCTCCGTTTCCTTCCCATCTCACCACCTCTTTGTTCACTTTGGAGTCCGTACAGCATCTTCCACCTTTTCTCCCTTCAGTCTCCCATTTTACATCCAAATAAAGGAACCGTCTCATTGCATGTGTTACATGCATATAGAAAGCTGCATAAAACAGCTTTGTGAGCCTGAGTAGTGAGGAGCAACTGAGTGCTTTATCTCTGCAAGCCCATCCTATTTGTCTGTTCAACCCCATTCATCTCCATTTAGAGGTTTTTTCTATAATCAGCCTGAAGGCTTTTCAAGGAAGAGACTGCACCTCTGTCGTGTCTCCACAAATACCCCTGGCATTTTGGGCACTAAATAAATAATAAATAATTACTATACCGGAAAGCCGTTGGCCAGATTAATGCTGCTGGTACAAACAAATAAGGCTTTTGACTGGGGAAAGGCAGCAGGTTTCTCGGGCGGTCTGTGCTCAGGGTGAGTGGCAGCTCCCAGTCATTAATCCAGGACTTTGATCTCTAAAGTAAGAGATTATTCCCCCGTGGCCCTTTGGTGTGAGGAACTGGTGATAGACTGACAGCAGTAAAACATGGCCATTTGAGAGACTCCTCCAGCATTTTACTGAGATCAGATCTCCGAGCGGGGCCATTAGAAAGGAAGAAATGATGGAACGGCAGGTTATGTGACTGCTGTGACTCATTAATACAACAAAATTTATGTCCAGAGTACCCTCACAACTGGCCTGGACCAACTCTTAGGAGCTGATTTCTTTCTTCTCCTGGTGCTGCTATTGCCTAAAGGCCTCTGTGGGAGATGCGCTGACTCTCTTAACGGCCTCCTGCGTTTACTCTAGGCTTAGTTCGCGGAGGCTTGGCTGTGCCACCAGCATGGACTTCAGGTTCGTTAGGCACCTGGGACAGTCTCTGTCTCTGCAGCCTCCTTTTTGAATTGCAGCTTCGCGGCACAACAGCCGTTTACAAAATGTGGTTGCACAGGCATACGTATCTGACAGACTCTTGTCTCGCTGGGGCTGGGCTTTGGGTTTTTTCCCAGGTTGTCTTTGTGAAATTATCAGAGCATCAAGACGATTGCTGGGAGGTGATGATGGAGAAGCTCGTTTATTGAATTTCAACCCCTGTACCAATAAATCATGACCCAAACTGACGGGAAAAATTGTCTTTTGCCAGTGTTGGCACTGCCAGAATACAAGTCAATAGAGACCTGACTTTTTCACCCAGAAGTCCCCAGCCCAGGTCTGGGTCCTGGCCAGAAGTGACAGAAAATCATTGAGCAGTAGCTTTTTCTCTCTGGGAAGAGCTTTTGCCCTTTATCTAGTTCCTATTAAACAGCAGATACATGAACAAAACAGAAACCATCCCAGCCTTGTGTCCCATTGTCAGTGGCCCAGGACCCCCCGAGCTAATCTTTGTTATCTGAAGAGAAGGGGGACTTGAGCCTGGCCTATCCATGGGACACTGGGGAATGTCACCCGTCACGGCACAGCTGAGCCCAGCTCCCCTCCTGTCTTGCCATGCCTCTTCTGGGGTTAGCTCATTTCATTCTTGCTGCTTGCCATTAGTTCCTTCCCAACAGCACTAAATTCACTTCTAATTAAACCGCTCGAACAGACCAGGAGGAAGCAGTGTGTGTGCTGAGTGTTAGGGTTGCTGCTGCTAGCAGGGAGAGAAAGCTCTGTGGGTAATTACTGGGGAGAAGGATGCGGAGAGCAGCCTTTGGATCCTGCCCAAAGACAGGCCAAGCAGTGTTTGAAACCCATCATTTCCCGAGTACTTCTGAGAGCAGTGCACAAAGCGTTAGGTTATTGTTTGGGGGAGAAGGTACCAAAAGACAGTAGAGAAAAGAAACAAATGGCAGGATTTTTCTTTTCTAAATTCATTCTCTGATATCAGCTGGCAAGTTTTTTTCCCCCTGCTTTTCTTACACCAAGGTGACCCCAGCCTTTTCTCCCAGGTTTACCTCATTCCCAGAAATCATTTTGGGATAACAGGGAAACAGCGTGAGCTCTTCCCAGCCCCCTCAGCCTGATGGCTGTCTCCCAGCTGTTTTCTCCTTCAGTGCAGCAAGGTGGATCCTCCTTCTCTCCACCTGAAACTCATCCATCAGGGGCATGATGCTGTTAAATGGCCTAGCACCTCTTGGTTTGTAGTTCCAGTTTTACATTTGCCAGTTAGTGGATTTCTCTCACTGCTTTGCCCCCAGATGCCTACAGTGATGCTCACTGTTCTTCCCACCAGATCTCTACCGTGGCATTGTGCTCGCTTGCAACTGGCACGCCACTGTTCAGCACCAACACAAGCATAACGAAACCACCATTACCACTCAATTTAAAGCAAATCAAAATGCATCTGCAGCAGCAGTCCAGTTCATAGAGAGGAGATGGTCAGTGATGAAGTCAAACAGTAGTTAGCAGAAGTCAGAATGCAATACTTCTTGAGAAGAAACATTTCTGTGACTGTGAAGCAATGCGTGTATGAAGGAATCAGTCTCAAGGCGACAGCACAGATGTTCCCACCTTCCTTTCCCAGCAATTGACTCACAAAAAGATGATACTGCTTGGAGATCCCACTGGTAGCAAAGCAGTTTTGCCCTGGAGTTGTGCCACTTTGTGTTTGTGCTTATAGCAATGCTTGGAGGACAGATCCGTTCACATCTAAACAGGCAAGAAGCATGGCAGGGCTGAGCAGTTGAACAGGAGTATTGCAAAGGGCTGGAAAGGAGAAGAGGACATGCTGGGTCTGGGTTTGGAGTGTTTCACATAGGAGATGTGTTCATGTAACCTCACAGTGCTGAGACCGAAAAAGCTTCATTAACAGAGCAGACAACCAGCTCCTGTTCAGAGCAGCATTTAAGAAGAGGTATCTTGTGGCATGCAGAGGAGAGCACCAGCCCTGTAAGTCCTCCCACAGAGAAGATGTGAAGCGAAAAGAGGAAGGGAGGGCAGAAAGCACTCTTTAAGGCGATTTGGCAAAGAAGAGAGTGAAGAGAAGGCACGTGTGTGAGAGAAGTGGGAGGAGAGGGGAGAAGTGATCCAAGAGCTCCCATCAGCATTAGGGGAAGAGATGGCTGTGGACCTAATTTGCCATGGAGGCAGGAGAGAGCAAAGCAGCCTTGGGAGGAGAGAACAGCTGGCAAAGGGCCTTCAGAAAAGAAGAGAGGCGCCGACTTAGAAAGCAGCCTCTTGACAAAAAATAGTATGCCTCTTTCTGGCTCTTCCAGCAGAACCTCTGGGCATGTCAGTCTTTGCCTGCCACCTTTTCTGTCTCCATTGAGGTAGGGTCAGTGATCTTTGAGAAGAGGTGCAAATTCAGCTTGAAACCAACTTCCAGGATCACCTCGTATATCAACTTGTACCAGGACAAGAGGAGGCAGGAAGGGTGATGTAAAGATGTGACCGACAGCATAAAGCAAGTGGCACATGCGCCTCTGGTTTATCACATCATTATTTTAACCTGTTTTTCTCTGAGAAGAGGGGAAATTCTTGCTGGGCAGTCTCTATTTCTCCGGCCTCACCTCAAGATCTAAATCAGTGAGAGGCTGGAGAATTTGCTTCTAATTAACTTAACAAAGAGTAGGTTAATAAGTAGCTTGATCACAGTCTGGGTTCCTGTATGGGAAGGAGATTTTGGCTAGTGAAAAGCTCTTTAATCTATCGGACAAAAGCGTAACAAGATCAAATACTGGAAGTAGAAACCAGGAAAGATTAGAAATAAGGAAATGCTTTTGTTACAACAGGGGTAATTAGCCATTGGAACTATTTATCTCAGTACAGGGGGGATTCACCATTACTTTGAAGTGTCTAAATGAAGATGGGATATTCTTGTACAAGAAATGTTCTAAGTCAGCTAGCAATTATGAGCCTGATGCAGGAACTGCTTTGCTTAATTCACCAGCTTGTGCTTTTCATCAGTTTAGATTGGCTGATTCTTACGGTTCTTTTGAGCTCTGCAATTTGTGAACCTATGAGAAATCAGGGATAGTGCTGATGAGCAGAGCACCTGATAGTGCAAATACTGATACCGGGAAGTAGTAGAAGAGTGCAAAGGGCTCTTTTGAAGTAGGGAAGAGAAATCTGTGGCAGCCTTTACTAACAACTTGGTAATTCTGCTGAAAAGAAAATGGCTTTCCTGTGCTTCAACAGGGATCGGACTGCAAACCCAGCTTACATCAGAGGTGACTGGAGATCTCATCTCATCAGACTGGTCATACCGTGTGGGTAGTGTCGCAGGACTGAAAATACAATGGCTTCATTTGTCCCAGCTCGTAGCGTTCATCTTTCAAGCAATTCCCAAACATAATTAATCCACTCACTGGCATACCTTTCTGGCTTCTTGTTATCATCACTCATTTTATGGGTAAGGACAGTTGGGGTGGCATGGAGATTTCATTCAGGCAATTAAGGAAAGAAATTGTCAGAGCTGGGATTAATACTCAGGGCTCTAGAGCATCATCTCATTTTAAAATTACTAATGGAGAGCTAGAAAAATGTATGTCTGCTGTTGGCCTGAATTTGATCTTCCTTTCTTAAATAAGAATAATAAAAGAGGGAAGGGGGCTGGAGGAATGCAGAAGTACCGAGCGGGCTCCGTTGGGAGGCCTGATGGGGAGCGCCAGAGGCTTCAGCGCTCGCTTGTGTCTCTGGCAGCCTGACCCTGTGGTGAGGATAATCAAGTTGAAAATTAAATCAAATTTCAAATGTTAAACCAGCCAATTAAAAAAGCAATCACATCAAAACATGCATTTTTAAAAAGTTTTTGTTTACTCTGTCATAATTAATTTATTTAGCAAGAAAACTTTTGTTTGTACAAAATACTTGTTAAATTGATCATGAGCGGTTGAGGGAGTGAAGATGCAGCTACATGGAGGCGTAGCAGAGCAACGGTTAACCAAAATGTCACCTGAAGTTCCCTAAAGATCTGGCTGAGTAAGTTTTATGGGGAAGGTTACGTCCTACCACAAACCAAACATGATGCGTCTTTTTTTCAGACTGCATGACTGGAGGCATGATTGCTGTTTGTGGCCTGTCCATTAACCTTAAAAGTATCTTTGATCAAATAACTTACCATCTCTTTGCTTTGATTTCCCTTGATGCCTCCCTTTAGAAAACTGAATAGTTGGTGAGTTGGATACTTGGCTCTTTGGAAGTTATCACTTACCTTTGTGCTCTTAGCATCAATTGCTGGCAAGTGAATGATTTTCTCTGGTTTCCTGCAGCTCAGCATCTCTGCATTTCAAGATCTTTCCTGTATGTTTAGGCAGGTTGGTGTTTATTTTGCCTGTGGCCTATTGCATAGGCTGGCATATTTAGGAAGATTTTTGTTTTTCTCTCTTGAGATTCCTCTTGGAATGTCATTGTTTGAACCTTTGTGAACACCTTTCAGTAATGAACGTGTATCAGGAAGTTCCTGAAAGCTTCTTGCTTCCTGCTGTTACCACCTATTGGTTAGACATTGGTTATTCCGCCGGTCTTGAGACTCCATTCGAGGAATGACAAATGCAGATTTCTAAAATTAAAGCAGTGAGGAGGGAGTAGCTGCTGAAGAAGCCTCACAAAAATATAAATCTTACAGTATGGGAGGACCTGGAGAGGAACATGGGCACCAGTGGGTCAACAGCTGATAGAGAAAAGGCAGAGCCGGGGTCCTCACCCCAAGCCCAAGGTGGATGACCGGCTGCTTTGTTTTGACTGTGGTTTATAGATCTCCTGAATGGCAGGAGCCAGTGACACCGTTCTTCTCTGCGAGGCTGGGGATGAGATGGTGATGCTGACCTGGAGAACCGCTTGTTCCCAGTTTGTGATTCACGGGGTAGCTGTATCCAGTCTAAGAAGCATTGGTCGTAAAGTGCTGAGGTGAATGTCTTAAGAGATAGAGTTTGCTTTTCATCATCCAGCAGTGGTTAGTTTGTGAGGAAAGGAGGAAATTTGACGTTCGAAGGCTTGAATTTCTGATGCTTTTTCCCTTCCCCAGCCTCCTTTTTATTCAGGAATAGACAGTGACTGGAAGCAGCAACCGCAAGTTTGCAGTTGCCTGAACTTTTCGTTATTAATTAATCCCATCTTTATTCACACAGCACTCTCTTTGCCTCAGACCGTGGGTAATAAACACCGATCAAGCAGGCAGCAATGATAAATTATCTATTTAATAATTGACAAATTAGTCCTAACAGATGGAACCAAAACAAAATTGTCTGTATGTGCACACAGCTCACGGCTTGCCTGTTTGTCGCACTGAGATATCACCAGAGATTTCGGCATGTCTCCACTGCTCTCAGGTTAGTCACCCTCACATGCCACACGAACTGGTCATGAGTTTTTCTCTGGGTCTGCTACAGCTCTTTCTAGATCTGACGTTCTCCATGTGCCAGCAATGAAAATGAATGAGGCGAAGCAAGAAGATGTCATGGGGGAAGAGC
>NW_009614642.1:106865-114521 GCF_000690535.1 Cariama cristata | reverse complement strand
AGAGAGGGGAAACCCGGCTTTTTAGCATTAGTTAGGATGCAGGAGCATCCCCGCAGAAGGATCAGGTGTCCATTGTGATCTCTTATGTTGAATTAATAGAGATTATAGTCCCTGTAATTCTTTCTGCTATATTATCTAGCAAAAAAAAAAAAAGTCAACGCACTGCCAAGTTAAATAAACATGAGGCACTACAGTCATATGAGCATAGTATCCTGTGAGCTAACTGTGCATATATTATTCATCTCCAGTTATTATTCATGACCTTTCCCTCACACCGTCATGGCTCCATCACTTGTGAATTTATAAGTTCATTAATAATAAGTGAAAATTAATAATGTATTTTCATTATATCCATATATTTACAGCATTCATAATGCATTCAAATAACTGATTTGCGGTGTAAAAATAAAACCATAGCACTTCCATGGGCCCTCACCTTTTTGATTTTGAAGAGTTACTATTTTTGTTAATAATCCTTCCTGCTTCCATTGCCATGCGGCCACACTGTGTAATAGCCTGCCATCTGCCACCATCATGCTTAAAAAGGCTTGAATCAAAGCAGGAAATATCGTTATTGTGTGAGATTAGAAGAAGATGATCCACAAATTAATCATTATTGAAAGCGACACCAAAATTATGAGAGCATGGGAAAGGTTTGAAGTTCAGCTGTTTCCTTCTCTTCTCCCCCACCAGTTGCGTTGGGTCGGTATTGCAGAGCACCGTCAGCTGGAAAGAAGCAGATCTGATCCACCCAGGCTCTGGGAAGCACTGTGATACTCGGGAGCACAGAGATTTACTCGAGGTGTTGCTGTGATGTGTACCTAGGACAAACACGCTGTAGCAGGTCACAGAGTTATGCTTTATTTTAATTGGAAGACGCCTACCTCGTTTCCTTTCTCATCTACAGCAGTTTAATCCTCTGATTTTTTAGAACCTGAAAGTTTTTGCAAGCTCTCCTTTCCTGTTTTCCTTTTTTTCTCAAGAAGAAAACTCCGAACCCCTTTTGTTTTTCAGAAGACATCTTTCCCCTGGCTCTGTCTAGGAAAACGCTGGGCATTGGCGTGCAGATCGTTAGCTGGCTTTAGACACTGGAATCTAAAAGTTGGAGACACAGCAACAGATAAGCGGTTAACGTTAACTAATCCTATTTCGGTTCCGCTTCTTTCTTTTTCAAGTATTCTGATTATTCTTATTTTATTTTGTCAGCAGTACTTTGAGTTGCATTTCTCTGGTTTTATTTCGGTGTTCATAGCCCCATGGTAACACTCAACTGTAAATAAAATTCACCTTTTATCTGTTCCCTGTTATAAGCATAGGCTGCCTGCTTTTAAACAGCTGCAAGAATATTGAGTCTAATGAAGGTACGGCCTTCAAAGCACGTACTTGGTATTCAGACAGGACAGGAAAGGCTGCCTCTAGCCCCATGGAATTGGAAACACTTAATAGAAGAGTCAGCTGGATATCAGTAAGAATGTATATTATTTTCTCTTCCAACTAATAGGATTTTTAAATAAAGCTAAAGCTGATATGTCTGGCTGAGTCCCTGCCCTTTGTGAGAGTTGCAGCTTCACCAAATGGCAAAGGATTGAACAATGTGAATTCTGGGTATCCTATGGGCTTGCTAGAAATGGCTGCAAAGAGCTGTAAAGAGGGAGGGAGAGGAAGAAAGCCACAAGCAAAGGACAGCAAGTGAGCTTTTTTATATTGGCTTTAATCAAAACATAATGACAAGAGTTAAAGCATAAAGCAAAGGAGGGATTTTGCTTTTGTCAGCCTGGAGGAGGGAACCATTAATTTCACTCCATCATTTTGAATTGCTTTCTAGAACGTTTACTCATCCATCTTCTCCAGCCAAACACTTCACTCTACCTATCACTGCTCTTTCCTTTGGATTTAAATTATGAGTCTGTATTAAATTAAGTATCTCTCTTTGCTTCTTGTTTTTGTGTTTGCTTATTGAACCCATTTTGGACTCCCAGAACAGTTTCATTCTCTGCTTAAGTGGCCCAAGTTAGCTGGGAGCCTGTGCAGACACTTTTTCCTTTGGACAACATTGTCAGAACAAGCCAGCCCAGTGACTGATGTGATCTGGAGTCAGCGAGTGTGTACAATGGATAAATGTGCCTGACGCTTTGTGATAGAGTTGGTAATTACATTTCACAGTGAGTGGTATTAATAGTGAAAGGAGGCTCCGGCATGCTGCATGAGGATTGGTAATGGGAGAGGCTGTAGGGAGAAGAGGGAGTCATTTATTAACCTGATGAATTATGGAAAAACGGACTTTTCCTTTGAATGCAGAGGAGCTCTCCTAGACGCATTGCCTTTTGAGATATTTCAGGGCCTTTGGTGTGAGCACTGATCATACTGAAACCTCCTTTCTTTCTTTTTACCCCATCATGCCACCCCTGACTCTTATGACTTCCATCTCTGCTTTTGCTCAAATACTATGTTACTTGGTTTTACACTGCGTAGAGATGGTGCTTGGCTAGGGATTCATAAATCTTGAGACCTGAAGATCAAAAGTTTTAGAAGTTTTTTGAACCTGTAGAAGAAAAGATGGTAAACCTCTGAAAAGGAAGAGAGTCAGCTGTTGGTGTCATGATTATCAGGCATGTGGGACAAATGTCCTGCAAAACAGGATTCTCCATCAATGTGGTCTTGGGGACAGATCTGTGCCTATGAAGGAGACATTCCCGTTCTGGGAGACTTACCAAGAAGCAACAGAAACTTTTGTACTTCAGTCTTGCCTAGGCAATTTCTTATCATTGCATTTGCCATAAAAAATGCCTTTGAAGGAGAAAAATAATCTCTCCCAAACTTTTCTTTTTATGAAAGGTCTTTTCCTCTGGATCCTTCTGCTCCTCCCTACTCACATCTCCTCTACGTTCCAGCCACTCTCTTGATTTTCCTAAGGTTTGTCAGTGTTCGCTGCATACCCAACGCTGTGTCCCACCTCAGGGCTATTTCCCTTCCAGCCCAGCAGCAGTGCGGAAGGGATGGTGCCGGTCCAGCCGGTCCATTAGTGCTCAGGAGGGATCTAACATGCCTTCAAGCAAAGGTGTAGCTGTTGACACAGTTGATGCACAAAGCCCCTGGGCACATTCTACCAGGTTGTGCAGCTCTCTCCCGGGGTTCTTAAAAGGAAAAACCTGCCAGCTCTGGGAAGGAGGACAGCACAATGGAAACGAGCCTGAGCTGGAGAGAATTGCCAAGTGCTCCAGAACCAGAATGATTTAATGGTGTGATTACTTCTTAATGCAACATTCACAAGGTTTTTTATTAGATTTCCCCCCACCCATTCTTTCCTTCTAAGTGCTGTAGAAACAGGCTTGAAATAAGCACCTGGGGCTGTTCTATCACTCTGTTTAATTAACTTTTAAATCATATAACATCACCTGGATACCTTTCTAAATTCTACAAGCCTAAGAGACAGCGATAACTGTAGCTCTATTCAGTTACGCCTTTGATAAAATCACCTTCTGGAGGCTACAGGGTTCTCCTCCACCCTTTCCTCCCGACCAGACGTGCTCTCCTTCAAAGAGAATAGGCTGTAACCAAGTGACTAGTGGCTTAAGGGCTTGAAAATATGGTCTTCTTGAGTCGATGTCGGGTGATATCCTTGTCACTTTGGGTCAGTGAAGCAGCTCTGTGACGTCCAGAATAACTTTATACTGACAGTTTCATAGGCTCTGTATCCATACAGCAATTTTATGCCCTTGGTCATGAGATGGTCTTGCCCAGCGGGTGACAGACAGAGGGGACTGCACATTAGGAAGGGAAGAAATGTGTCCCATGGTGGTTAAAGCTGCTTGGCAGGGAAGTCTCTAATATTGATTTGTGCTCTTCTCTGATAGAAGTTGCTTATGTATTGGTGTTTGTGCAACCCTAAGAAAGCAACAGCTGTGCGTTTTCCCTGTGTGGGGACTTTCGGAGCCCGTAAATGCGTAAGATAGCATCCATCCATATGGCATTTTGTAGGTGTTTAGAGCAGAATAACAGGGAAAGTGAAAGAGCTAAAACATGAGATTATCTGGTCCTTTCCTTGGCACCAAGGGGAGAGCAATCCAAGCAGTCCGTGTCTCACAGCCGAGCTGTTTGCACTGAGCTGAGTCCATCCTGTGCCGAGGAAGCTGAATCTCAGAGGAGTCATGCCCTAACTGTTAGGGCTAATCCTTTAGGATATTCATTATTCAAAAAGAAAAGAAAGAGTGAAGTTATTAGTACTGATGGAGAAGAGGAGCAGAGGAGGATGAGGAGGCAAAAAGATGAAGGTGCTGGGATTTGCTGAGCTCTTCCCAGTTCAAAGTGCCCTAAAAGCACAAAGTAGAGTCCAGATTTAAGGAAATGTTTGAGATGCCTTTGAGATGTCTAAGCAGAGAGCCAAGAGAAAAACCAGAGGAGATGGGAAGTAAACCTGGAAATCATTGGCCTAGAAATGATGTCTGAATGTGGGAGGGGGAAGCTTCCCTGAAAGGGGCAGTGTTACAGAAGAGGGGACCAAGGACTGCCCCCAGCATGGATGTGATGAAAAGGGTTCGTGGAGAGGTCACCATTGGTTTAAAGGCATGCATGGACATAACAAATGGGAGGAGAGAAGTGGGAAACTTTACAGGTTAATAGTCCAGATACGAGTATGAAAAGACCTGCTGGTGAGAAATGGAGGGGTTGGGAAAGGCCACTGAAAAGATCTGGCTTCTGGTAACCCCTAAGGTGGAGATTGAATTGATTGGCCGTGCAACAATGTCGCTGCATCTGCTTCATCTTTATTTAAAGTTCTTCCTTTTGTGTGTGAGCTCTTTCCACAGCCTCAGCAGCGTGAGCGAGCTGGGCTGCTGTCAGCTCTGTACCATCCTGCTGTGCTTCTGGTCCCTCCTTTGATGGTACGTTTCTCACCGTCCAGGATGTTACCCTCCAACTTGGCTGATTTGCAGAAACTCAAGTGATTCTTAAGCTTTTTTCAGTTTTGTTTTTTTCTTCCCTGTGCTCTGCTCTGAATGCATTAGAAACAGAAAACCTACATAAATGCAAGTCAAACCAAAAGATTCCTGAGACCATTAGTGTGTAGTGCCAACGTCATCCTTGCAAGAGTATGTGGGATGGTTGTTACAAGGCCCTTGGCAGCTCAAGTGATGATGAATTTGCAGGATGTCATTAAGCTCCCAGGATTTCTCTCTGCCAGTCAATATGCAAGTTAAAAAGCTCCACCATTTCCATAAAATAGGGAAGGAAGTGGGTTGGGGCATGGCAAATACTTGGAGCAAGCTGCGCTTCAGTGATGCAAGGGCACACAGTCAGCTCGAAGCAAGGGAGGAGCCGTTCAGTTAGGATGCTGTATTTTGATCTCTTTCCTTTGCAGCTTTTCCGAACAAGTTTTCCATCTTTTTCCCTCTGTCTGTGAAATGGGAGTGAGCTGAAGTGGCCGTTTCACATTGCTGCGTTGCTGAGAGTTGCCTGACATTGGTGCTTTGTTTTATCCCAGGGAAGGTCAAACGTGGTGCTGGGGGAGCAGCTGGCGGGAGCTCCCTGGAAATAATCAATGCAGGGAACATGGGGGACGAGCGAGCAGGACTGAGAGATAGCATCTAGCCCATGTTTAGTAAGAAGGGGAGAGAGGCACAGGGCCTGGAAGGGGGGAAAGGGGGGAGAAAGCCAAGACCTGGCGAGAAACTGCACGATAATGAGGCATAGGTGACAGTGAAATGATAAGTCAGCAGAGCTGGACGAGGTGGTAATGTCCAGCTTTTCAATTCCAGGCAGGTACTGCTGCGTTTGCAGCTGTGGCTCCTCGGGAGCAGGAGGCAACGCGCCTGTGAATGTGAAACCGAGAGCAAGGGGACAGGGAGGCGAAGGGGAGGAGGGAGCTGGGGACCGGCGTGCGCTCGCTCCCCAATGCTTGGAGCACGGGAGGTGCATGGAGGGAGCGGGATGCCCGGAGCCGGAGGGAGGGAGTGGAGGGAGCGTTTGCTCCTTCAGCTCTTTTAGGCTCGTGGACCAGGCGTCCATTGGAGCAGTGCTGTTACCTGCCCCGGACGATGTCGTGCCATATTGTGGTGGTGCAAAGTGAACTCGGAGAACCTCGTGCAATTAACCTTTGTTTCCAAGTACGTGGCTTGGCGGTGTTACAAGCGCTCTGCAGGCTGGTTATGAATGGACCTGTAGTAGACCTGTGCACCCAGAGCCAAAAATTGATAGCCTTCTGAGAAAGAGCTGAGTTGGTTAGGTGCACTTACTGTAAGGCCACTGGAGCAAGAGAGGGATGGAGAAGTCTGTATATTTTTATTTCAAGTTCAGAAGTCTACAGCCCCTGAAGCCGTAATCTGTTGATAAGGGCCTAGTTAAATTCAGGGTTTCCTATAAATACAAATGGCACAAAATGCTATTTCACCAGGAGCCGTGTCTCTGCCCTTAACACAGGCCCTAAGGGAGTATGATGATGGTCTCTGGGTCTCCTGGTTTTCCAGCAGCAGCCTTGTAGCCCAGTGGCCCTGACCCTGGGACCCTCTCTCCACATTTCTGTCTCACATCAACATGGCTTGAGTGGGCTCCCGTGAGTTCAGACCCTTTTGGGGACCCTCCCTGAACTATTCAGCTGGCAGACATAGTCAGCAGCCCATGCCCTGCAAGGCAGCCGGTGTTGCTCGGTGGGGCTGCAGGCAGGAGTGGGAAGGCACGGGCACACCGGCAGCCTTGGCTTTAGCCCTGTGCTTCTCTGGAGCCCGTCCTGGCCACCTCTCTGGTTTTTGCAGACTCTGCTTCGGTGTCCTCACCTCTCCAGTATTTATTGTGCTTATGCTGTTGTATCACTCCGTCTTCCTTGGCCAGCACTCATTAAAAGGTAGTATCCAAGAGTTAGCCTTCTGCACCCTCTCCAGGGAGGCTCTTCTTATGTGTTGGCAGGTTTCAGTGGTTCATTCCTACCAAGCCAGGTATGCGTAGATACCAAGAAGAATTAACTCCAGTGGTGCCAGTAGGTAAACATTGAAAAGGCAGGGAACGAAGCCATCTGCATGGTCGCAAGTTGTATCAGCTCTGCTTAGTACAGTGGGAATTAGGTGTGTGTGGTTGTGTTTACCCACATACTACAGCCATACTGATCTGAAGGTAAATACATAGAAATACCTGGTTTTGCTAGAGATAGCTGGAACATGCCTAAACATCCATGAGGATGTGGGAATTAGCGTTGTGTCTCTTGAGAAATATGGTGACTCTCCCCGATACTCCCCCCCCAGGGACTCATGCTAATACCGTGACTGCTCCAACCATGGCATGCAGATGCCACTTTAAAAAGAAAAGTTGCTCTGCTTAACGTATTTTGCTTCATCTATCCCTCCAGCCTCCCTCCCCTTAAAATAATTTTGACTGCTCCAGTCTCAGAATAGATAAGCTTGCTGTTTCAGACTGATTTAAAATCTTCCCTTTAGTGTCACACAGTCAGGAAACAGACATTCATCCTGTTGGAAAAGGAAGATGCATTGCTTTCCAGTGGCCCCAGAACTTGCATCTAGCCCAGAAAGTCCTAAATTTAATGCACTGAATTTTAGTGACATGTTTATCTACAGAGACTGTACTTGCTGTTGTTTTTAAAGGTCTCTGGACTTAAGCTAGCAAAAGAAAGTTGGCATGACAAGCATAGAGGTTATATATATTTTTATATAT
>NW_009614642.1:106612-106834 GCF_000690535.1 Cariama cristata | reverse complement strand
TATATATACGTGGAATAAAAATTGTCCAATCTTAAAGGCATTTATAAGCTCAGCTTTGGAATATCCAGTCTCTTATGACTCTCATTTCCCCATTTCTCTTTAATTTGATGCCATGTTTCACACTCGGGACAGAAGGGAGCCTAGCTGAAGGCGGACTGGCTGGGCCAGGAGGTTGCACTCGAGGCAATGCTGCCGTGGGTCATCAAGCCCTTTGCTTCCCCA
>NW_009614642.1:104141-106441 GCF_000690535.1 Cariama cristata | reverse complement strand
CTGGAAGGCAGAATCTCTTGAATTGTTTTTTTTTTTTTTTTTTTTTTTCAGAACAAGCTGTTTAATATTAACGCTGATTACCCAATTGCTCATTTCAAGGAAAGCAATAGCAACTTTCAGAGCTTTGGGGACTTAATTTTCTTCTGGATTTATGGGCAGCCACCCAGATCTCTCCAGCATAGTTTCTTTTCTCCCTCATTTGTATTTTTCCAGAGAACATTTTAAAGATATTCGAGTGTAAGCTATTTCACATTGATCCTTGGCTTTTCCCATCTTTTCTGGCTCCTTATTAAATTTAACAGTGTGTTTATGATATTTTTAACATTTTTACAGAAGATCAAGCCAGTTAGGAAACAGTTACTAATGCACTAGAAAGGCAGACGTATTTGACATACTTCTCTGTGAACCGTCAGCATCTAGGGGGTGATAGTGGATAAGGTAAGGAAGAGTTGCCTGAAGAACATTTAGGGAGAGAAAATGAGAGAAAGCTCTGTTCTTCCAAGCCATTACCTGAGGAGGATCTACTGCAAATTACCAACAGACTGTATTTTACCAGCTCTGAACTATAAATGAGTTTTATTTAAGTTTGAGTCTGCATGTGAAGCTTACAGTGCTGACATCCCTCCACCGTTTAGTGCAACCATTCCGCTGGTACTGCAACCTCTGTGCAAGAACTGTGTCCGCATTTTGAGCGGGTGTCGTGGTGTCTTGTTAAAGCGCTAATGCTTGGAGAAAGTGCTAAACCCTGATGGGTTTTCGACAAGCATCCCCCTGGGAAGAGGGAGAAGTGTCACGAAGTGCTATGTCAACAGGGGCCACGTAGCTTGCACTTCTCACACTGTACATCATTTCTTACCGGTATGTACCCGCTCTCCTCCTGGTAGGAAGAGAAACATATGAATCAATCATACTGCCTGCTCCGTGTCCTATAAATTAGAGAAAGATGCAGCTGGTTTGCCTTTTGGTTTTCTGTGGTCTTTAATTGCCTCTCCATTATATCATCTAGTGTCCCTTTCTCCAGCCTCTTTCATATCCATCTTTGAGAATGATGAGCAGTCGAGTGTGATATGCCCCGAAGGTGACTGTCAAAACACGCTGAATTATGCAGTGGTCCGGTATTCCCTTTCTTCTCTGTCTTTCTCCTTTGAGTATTGCTGGAAGAATAGTTGCAGCATTCGACTGGGAGGTCAGGATTGTGTTTTAGATTAGGAGGGAGACTTCGAATTTTGCATGATTTAAAATGTAAACCTTCACTAGGCTTTCTGTGCATTGAGGCTTTGCATACTGTTGATATAATCCTGGGGGTCTGTGGATTGCTGGGCTCATCCCACTGTGAGCTCTGTCTTATTCCCTGCTTAGTGTTCCCAAGTTTTTTGTTTAGTTTCAGATGACTGATTTAATTAGCCTTTTGATGGCCAGATATTTTTGAATAACAACATTTTCCCAGGGATTAATCTGATTTTTTTCCTACTTAAATTTAAGATCTCTGGAACTAGCGTTGTGCTGGCCTATGCAGTTCCCATCTCTCCCTGTCTATCACTACCATAAAACTGTGGTTAAAGAAACCTTCTCTCCCTTAAGGCAAAACACTGAGAGATGCATGTAGGCTGCGCTGACATTATCTTTGTGAGTTTTGCTCGGGTTTGGCGGCAGCTCGCAGAGCCAGGTGGCTTCATCCAGCTGCCTCCATCCAGCTGCCTCCATCCTCAGCAAAGCCAATGCTCCCTTATGTCTGAGCACCCCTGCCTGGGGAGCAGTTGGCTTGCTGTGGGACGGGGACAGGGTGCGAGCCACCTTGCCAGCAACACAGGGAGGAAAGCTGGTGGTGGAGATGGACCCCAAGCCAATGGTGGCCTCTGCCTGGCCCCAGGATGGGAACTGAACCATGACTGGATCCATCCAACCAGACCCTGATGGTAGGGCTGTGCTACTTGGGACCGGAGGGCTTTTATGCGGGGATGTGCCTTTTTAAAGCATGTTGCAGTCACAAAATTTAATTGACACATTTCACAGTCTTAAACCTGAAGTACAGCCCGAGGGAGAGAGTGCCTTTTAGGCTTCTTTAAAGTAATCCAGGATTTTATATAATCATCATCATCATCATAACAATAATAATACTACTTATTACATGTCTGGGACCTACACAAAATCATTGATGTTTGCCTTTGCCATCCGCCTAATGTGCATTTTGCTGATGCACAACTTTTGGTTGATACTGTTGCATAAATAAAATTAGCCCTGTTAATTTCAAACTCTTTGAGAAACATATAGACGCAAAAATGTAAAGCTTACTCACGGAA
>NW_009614642.1:66854-104131 GCF_000690535.1 Cariama cristata | reverse complement strand
CAGGAAAAGAAAGAGGTTATTTTCAATGGTGTCCTATTAATTAGAGCAATAATTAATTCTTTTCCCTGACATGCACGTACAGATTACTCTTTTAAAATATTCCTGCTTGAAATAAAATGACTTAAAGCTACATACCAGAAGAGCAGATCATAAATCTAAAGGAGAAAATTTGGGACTGCCTATATTTTGAGCACTCCTTTTGAATCCAAAATGGTCACTGGAAAGCATGCCATAAAATCTAGCTGCAAGGTGGACAAAATACTGCTCAAGACCTGAGTGCTGAGAACTAGCAGAGGGTCCATGCAGGCACAGGGGGCTGATGAAGTGGAAAACGGAGTTAATACATTTTGCACATACACAAATTACATCAACTGTACTCTTTTCCAGGGGACAAAATGCTTCCTACTGTTGGTCTGGATGTGTTGTATTTCCCTAACTTTTTCTCGCATTATGGACTTTGAAGGTTGCTGAGGGAGAGATCTTGTTTGGAAAATGGATGTGGAAGCAAGAGATCACTTTAGAAAGCGTGGGAGAAAGCCAGAAGCAGGCTCAGATCAGAGGAGGAGGTGGCAGAAAGGCCCGTGACAGTGCAGGCACCGGAGCTGGGTTGGACATGGGGTGACCCAACGCAGACCAACTTTCCTCAGCTGGGGGGTAAGTGGCAGCAAGCCTCTGGTGAGCCCATTTCTTTTGGTAGGGGCTGGCCGGCTGCAGAACACAAATGGGTAATTCGGGGGGGAAATGGGCTTGATGTGAGGGTCTGAGCTTCAGTTGTGGTGATGGAGAAATGACAGAGAAGAGTGGAGAAAAAAGAAGGCAAGACATCAAGGGCTGATGCAGAGGCCAAAGGTGAAGAGAGGGGAGAAAAGAGATGTCGTTCAGAAGGAATCCAGGCATCCATTGCTTTTACCGTTTTTTTATTAAATCATCACACAATTCCCTTTATAACTCCCTCAGCCGTGCCGGAGGAAGCCCCTGTGTATCGCTGCATGCCAAACCCCAGCTTGCAGCCGTTTTCTCCCAACTAACATCGCTGCAAGCCTGTACCGGTGCCTGGAGCTCAGTCTCTCGGCACCATGGAAAGCCGGCAAAACGCATTCGGCACAGCAGGGAAGCATCTCACTGCTTCCCTGTAATTACATTTGTGGAAATGCCTCCATGGAGAAGACAAGCCTGAAGGCCCTGCTTCTAGGTGGGAGATTTCTCCTGAGGGCTGATCCTGCACACAGGTAGTGCCAGCCCTGCTCGGAGAATTGCGTCCTTGAGTTGTGCTGCCCAGCCAGGGTTTGATTTCTTATGGCGATGATTAAGACTACTCATTTAGGGACGTAAAAGGAGTTGTCTTTCTAATTGCACATACAGATGTTTCCAGACATAAAGCAAAATGATGCAGGGAGGCTGTAGCATCCCATTTGCCATTCTGTACAGAGAGGCCAGTGCCGAAATGATGAATTAAAAGGAGAGAAGGAAAAGCAACCCTAAGGAGCTTTTCTTCACCTGTAAAGGAGATAGTACAGGAATGGTCATGAAAGGAGAGATGGGGAGAAAATGTGGATGTGGGAGGATGGAGTTCATATTGTCCATGCTCGGTTATTCTGCTGCACCCAGGGCAGGCTTCGGGCCACGGTGCCACGGTCAGCGATGCAGCCACGAAGACCTCACCAACCCAATCTCCCACGGCGCTAATTAAGAGAAAAGAGTTTCCTCCTTTTCCTTTTTGACAAAAGGATTTCCACACATCACTTTATTCAGTTACTTTTCTCCAGAGATCAGCAAGCCAGGGAAATACTGTTTCCTTCTTCATTGCTGTTAATTAAGCTGGGTCTGAAGCATTTTGGTGAACCTCACGTGCCTCTTAATTTGCAAAGGGCTTTGCAGCCCTGAGATGAGCTGCAAGGCTGGAGAGACGTGTTTCACCGTGAGCCGCAGAAGTCCACAAAACCCCTGATTAGAGGAGAGAAGTCTGGTTCATCCAAGCTCTGCCTAGAGCTACAAAAGAGACGTAATCATGTACTTCTACCTGCTAAAGTGGTTTAAAAATTAGGGGGGTTTTTTGCCTTAGAAGACCTCGAGTCTTGTATTGTTCAGATGAAGGCAAAGAGCACATGGTGTAGTAGGGGACCACAAGGATGCTTCCCAAGAGCACCACACCAAATCTACTCCTTAGACTTTTGCCTCAGCCATATGCTGCGTGCTGCCCTCCCTCCTGCCTCTCTGGGTCTTAGTGAAGTTCCATGTGGCTGGAAAATCTGTTGAAGGCCTGTGCAATCCTCCTCGCTGCTCGCTGAGTGGAGGGGCCTCATCTCCTTTGGAGAGGTTTGCTCTTGTCCTGTATTTATGTGACCTCTCAGCCTACAGAGCAGCAGATCAAAAGGAGCATTTTCTTTGCCTGCCCATCTTCTCTGCAAGTTGAACATACGATCTGAGGGGGAGTGGTGTGGGCACATGCCGGATTTCCCTGGATCATTGGGATTTACCCTTCATGTCTCTCCGGACTGGTGTGTCCTGTCCTCGTTCAGTGCCATGTTTCAGCGATAAGTTCCAGTGCTTCTCTGGGTACCAAAGGCTGCAGTTTTCTGTGGCGGGACCCACCCCTCCGTAACTACCTTTTTTCTTTTGCCCAACAGCTTCCAGTTTCATTTCTTGCTTGCCCTTGTTCAGCATTTGGCACTGAATCTGGTCTAGAGAGGTTGTATAAGTAAAGCCAGTCACAGCGCATGTCGTGTTGGGGAGATAAATGGTTAAATGTCTCAGCTTCAGCTCAAAGCACTGATTTTTTGAGTCTTTTGTTTGTTTGTTTCAGGGCACATGCAAGTTTCCAGGACAGATAAAGGTGATAGAGATGGCACCTTAATTGAAAGGGGTCAGAGTGTTGCATGTTTCTCTTGCATTAGCATTCTGTGCATATTCCTTTTTAAACCCAAAGCCTCTGTCCACTGTTCCTTGCTGGCCTTCAGAAAGTGAACTCCTGGTAAAGGGCTTAAAAGGCAATATTAAAAGGGGAGAGAAAGAACTGAAAAGGGGATTACAAATCCAATAAAAATTGCTCTCAAGACTAGACAGTATCTGCTGGACAGGAAATATATTTGAGTTTGTGACTAGCTGCAAAATACCTCAGCCACAGAAAGTCTTGAGTGGAGGGTAAGCATTTTACTCAGTTAATCATCAAAGACAAGCAGAGGACACTCAGCTTGCACAGGGATCAGGTCCGAAGCTGCCTCATGCATATTGCAGCGGCTCCGTCCGTACGGGCGTTGGGGTGCTGATGGAGCAGCAGCCGCTGGGGAAAAAATTGCTGATGCCTCTTTGCGTGTGCAGCCTGTGGTCGTGGAAATGAATAGCTTGGGTTTGGAAGGTGACAGCTAGCCTGCTTGGCATTTAGTTCACCTGATGCTTGGGGTGCGTGGTGGTCACATGGAGATCTTTGGTGATCTGGGATTTGAAGAGCTCTGAAAATGGGAGGTTCTGCGCTTTTGGTCAGTGCTTGGGTGGTAGCATTGGTCTCAGCTTTCCTCTAGAGTAGGGGCAATCTGGACATCTCCAGAAAGTGTCAACAGCGGATGCTGCTTTTAACATCCCACCAGTTTGTAAGGGATCATTTGCCATCGCATTCATCCCATGCAGATTATTGCACAGATTATTTAACACTTTTCATCAGTATTTACCTATTCCAGATCTGACGACAGAGGGGAAAATGCTCTTAATGCCATCAGCAGACAGCGGAGGAGGCAGTGGCTCTAACACTGCGCTTCTGCCTGCACTTCGTTCCCTGAATGCTTTGTGTTACAGGCTGAAAATTTTTAGTTTGGACCCGTTCTTTTTGTGGATGCTTTTTATGCCTGTGTCTTTCATCCGAGCAGCAGAGCGAGCGGGGGTGGGAAAGGCAGGATGCTGGCGCAACCCCCTCTCTGTGCACCATGTATGAAGTGCCTTGTGTAGACTTTGTTGGAGTCTTTCTAAGAGCATCTGCCTCCAGTTGGGGTAATTAGTACTCTCAAGCTGTAGTAGTGAGTATCTCGTTGATGGAATATGAAAGTGAGCAAAATGTCAGTTCAGCACTGCATGGAGGCCTCACTGACACACAGGCTGCTTCTGAAATTGCTGGCGTTTTTTTCAGTTAATTGCCTTTTTAATCATAGTGAAATTGCTCCTATTTGCATGAATATTCCAACAGCAGGATCGGTTTGCTCTTGTCTCAGATACTCACTCATATCACATTCAGTTTTGTTTAATATGCTTCATATTTAGAGGATCAAACTTATTTTTGTCTTGGTTCCCTCTGCCTGCCGCAGGATGGGCAAATGTTCTTTTATTTATTTAAATATTCTCCCCTGGCCCTTACCTGCTGCCCACCTCCCTGCAGGCACCTCCAGAATGAGAAAACAAAATTGTCTTAAAACAAAAGCCCAGCTGACTCATCTTAATAATTAAAAAGGAAGCAAACCTCATGCCCATATACACCTGCCAAGGCTGAGCCTCGCGGTCAGCAAACAGCATATGGGAGAAGTGCCCGTGACATCGGAGGATATCACACGCGTGTCCTGATGCTTTGTCCTGGGAAGGCAAGGTGTGAGCGATTCCTGGTTGTGGTACTGCCGTTCACTCCTCTGGCATCAGTGTGAAGTGCTCCTAACGTAGCATAAAATGTCATTGCTTGCACCTGAATAGTCATTATTACCGCCAGTATCGCACAATATTGGTGTAACTGTTGTGCACAGGAATCTCTGCCATAGATGGGAAGGTGGCTTGTACAAACCACGCAACAAATTGCCGTGACAGGCTCTGGTTTTAGGGCAAGAGGTGACAGATGGGGACAGGCAGCTAAGGGACAGCGAGGAGCAATGAGGCCTTGATCTCAGCAGCCTGGCTGGGGTTGTAACCCCGGGTGCAGACCTCGCTTGGGCAGCTGTCCCGGCACAGCGGGAGGAGCTGGCATAGCCGGGGATGCCCATGCCCAGCTTGTTCCCCTGAGCTCTCCCTGCCAGGGCAGAAGGGAGGGTAGCGCTCCGACCTGCACTGGAAACCTGGCTCCGTTGCTATCCTTGGCTCGTTAGCAGAAGGAGGATCTGCATCCCTCACCAGATGTTGGAAACAGCAGACTGTGATGTTGGAGACATACGCTGTGCTGCCGCGGGTGTCCCAGCTGCCTAGGATGGATGCACCCAAGTGTTGGTAAGGTGCAATGAAAATGTTGCTCAGAATTAGCAGCGTACCAGGATGGGCCCGTCCACTTCCGAGGCCATAAAGCAATTGGAAACAGGCTAGACAATCAGTCATCTCAAACTGTCAAGTTTTAAGCAGAAAACATTGATTTTAATGGTAATTTCTGCATAAAAATTAATGGCGCAATAAAATCTTAATTTGGAGTTTCAGAACAAATAATGTAATAATAAAAGGCAGCATCCTGGAGTAATTTGAAAATGAATTAGACCAGTGGAATCAAACTCTCCCCACTGAGATGCCTTTAATTGATCATCCCCGTAACAGCTAGTTTACAAACATATCATGAGAGCGCTTGCTGCCCTGGCACCTTCCAGGCAAACACGTCCAGCATCGGTATGGAAACCAGTAAGTCCCTCCACGTTCCTTCTGGGTACCAGTGCGGAGACGATGGGGAGGAAATAAATCAAGCGCAGGCATGTGGTCAGTACAACGTGAGTCTTTGAGGTCTGAACAGGGGAAAGACGTTCTCCCGCAAGAAGCAGAAACCACAAATCTAAAATTAGCCGAGCCCTTCAGATTGGCAATAGGCAAGTGGTGAATCCCTGTGGATCGTCCGTGCTGACAGCACTATTAATACATCAGCCAAGTGCTTGGGTGAGGGTGGGGAGAGTTGTGCCTGCGTCGGGAGTAATACGTTTTCGATGTCTGGTCTCGTTCGTCGGAGTGATACCGGGGGCTGAGCTGTGATTTGCTAGAGACTTTTTCTGAAATGTAAAAAAATTTGCTGCTTCTTACTTAATTACAGTCGTGGCAGTTGCTATGTTGAAATGCTGCTTTAAAAGCCTTTGTGAGTAATTAGTGTCAAAAATATAAGATCTACAAAGCCATAAACTCACAGCTTGGTAATATTACCAAGTACTAATTAAAAAAAGAAAAAAGAAAAGTCTCTCTTTCATGGTAAGATTTCCAGCATAGCAAAAGATAAAAACGATGCAATTTGCAGATGATAGGAGGGGAAAAAAGGAAACCTGAGAGAAGGATTGAGGAGAGAAGAAAGTCAATATCAACAAGGCTGTAGATCTCCGGGTGTTTTGATAATGGTGAGGGGAAGGGTAAGGGAAGTAAAGTATTGGAGTCTGCAGACAGAAATATAGTCAGGAATATATCCTGGGAGCATCGTCTGCTACGAAACAGAGATAAGGTTGAAGATCAGGCATTATGGACAAGAGGGATAAAAATACTGCTGTATTTGGGACTAAATAACCTGGCATAGCTCTGAGGAGCAGTAAAATATTTCAGGAATGTCCTAACTGGCAGAAATAGAGAGACTGCGTGCAAATCTGCAAGTGTATTGTGGCATCTTGTGAGGGATATGTGAGATGCCATCTGTATTCCTCCTGACCAGTCTGGACCCCTTACTGGACTGGTGTTACAGAAGAAGACCCAGTCTGGCAGAGGAAAATCAGGCTTACACATAGCAGCTTAGAGAATTTGGTTATACTGAGATGAGATGTTTATCCTTTGGAAAAAAGATTAAGAAGAGACCTCATTAAGGTATAAAGAAAACCCTGCTGGGAATAAAAGATCAAGGCTATTTGGGTTATTGTCAAATACATGTGTCAGGGGACATAAAGCTAGTCTGAAGAAGGACTTGAATTCTACGAAATGTAAGCTGATTTTTTTTTTTAACAGCACTTAATAATGCAATTATAATAACAACTTGTGCTTTCTCATGCCTTCCAATTTAAGATCTGAAAGCACGTCACAAACATGAATTAAGCCTTCCAGGACTGTTGCAAGGTACAGCAAGTATTCCTCTATTTTACAAACTGGAAAACTGAGGAACAGCATGTGTACAAGGCAGCACGGCACGTGGAGGAATATGTCTTGTCTTTAATCAAGTTGGGCATTCCCTCTGGGCTTTGCCTGCTCACCGGGTGCAGTCCTGCAGCTGGTACAGAAGCTGTCTCCTGATGGACTCTGCGTAGTTCTTCATACCACACCTTCATGCTCTCTGATACCTTGACCTTTATGGGAACGGTGAGTCATTTAGGAATAGGAAAAAGAGAGCGGTAGAAGGTGGCCGTGTGGCCGTGTGCTGCCCCACTGACAGCTCGTGCTGCTCCGAGATCCTGGGTGTCCCTCAGCACCAGTGGGTTGAGTTTTTCTGTCCTCAATCTCACTGGTGTTACGGTGTGCCAGCAGCATCACAGGAACCTGGGGCAAAGGGGGACTTCTAGGCCATTTACGTCCAATGTGGCTTGCAAATAACTGTATTTGGAGTGCCATTGCACTGTCAAGGGAAGTCCCTTCCCCTGGCACCCTGCACCGTTCCAGATGCACAGCTGAAGAGCAGGGAAACCAGAAGCTCATCTTTTGAAGTGTTTCTCAAAGGTTTCTTTTCTCATTTCCAACTTAATGGAAGCATCTGCAGGCAGGTGGCTGTTTGGGACTGGGAGCTGTGCTGTTAGGACTGTACCAGCCCTGAGAGTGAAGCTGCGCATGGTTTCGTTGCACGTCACAAGCTTTTTGAGTCTGGAGTTGTGTGCTGCTCTTTTCACCTTGACAGCACTCTTGTAGAGGGACCATTAGTATGAGTGGCAAGTCAGCGGGAAATAAAATCGTCCTGCCCTTAACAAGCTGGCCTCACCTGACCTTGAAGACATTATTTTGTTTCCTGGATGTTTTAAATTAAGTGGTATTTCGACTAAGGTGGTTACATATAAATTAGTTGGGATAACGCTTGCTTGAGCTGAACATGCCCAGCCAGTGCCTGCTAACTCCCTGGTTCTGCATCCTGTTCCTGCCTCTTTCCTTTGTTCACCAACACAGGTTTCCCCTAAATAGTGCATTTGCTCCTTGTTTTACCTCACTCTGCCCCTCTCTGTAGCATGAGAATACGGGCCAGCCTGCTTCAACAGGCATGCCGTGCACAAAGCTTGGGGTCTTGGGATTAGCCTGTTTTGATGGCACATGGGTAAGCGGGACCTAGAGCAAGAGTCTACAGGAGGGAGCTATACTTAGGAGGAGACGTTTGCACGAGTCCTCTATGGCACGTGTTGCCTAGTGTGTTTGTTTCTAAACCTTGAGTTCATCCTCTGACACTGAGACCACATACAGGAACGTTTCTACAGGTTGCAGAAAGAACTAATTTGTGGTTTCTTCTTCATCATCCAGAGGACTAGATATCCCTGGGATGTTACCGGCATTTTTCTAAAGGCTGCTTTACAGGGAAATGTTCCTAGAAAAATTATCTATCTCATTGTTATTCATGCCAAAATATTGAGGCAATCTTACTTTTCTTCCACCATGCAGCTAGTCACTGCATGGGTCTGTGCTTGAGCTTCAGCAGCTCACCATTGTTTGTTAGTGATTAAAAAATAACAATCGGTGGTGTCATCAAATCAATGCAGCTAGCGAAATCAAAGCCTCAAACACAATCAGAGGTCTACATGTCTCATGGAGGAAAAAGCCACAGGAGCGACAAAATAGCCATGCTGCCATTGCTGCTCTGATCCCATCGGTGATATTGGGGGGGGAAATCGGATTGCTGCATTCCTCCAGTCTGTCTTCTACACTGAGAGATACTGAACACATCGATAGACAATAGAAAACAAGGAGGGCGTGTGTTCAGAAATACTTCAGGCTTTGGGCTAAGTATTTCTAGAGAGTTTGCTAGGAACAAAAATCTAACTGAAATCAATGCAGCGTATCTGCTATTTAATGGCAAACCAATACGGCATGGCACTGGAGTGCAGCGTGTTCTCACCTGTCTCTGTGCTAAGTGGACAAGCTGCTGTGAGCTGATCCAGCTGAGAAGTGTGCATGTGAATTACACCCTCTGGATCCCACTAGCTAAGCCTACGTTGGAGTGAAAAGGCTACAACCTCCTGGCTGGTCTGAGCTGGGGAAGAGGTGTTTGCAGCCACTTCTGGTGCGTATCAGTAGCAGCGGTGTGTGCAGAAGGAAATAAGGGCTATTCATCTCCCAGATAGATAGGGCACTTCAGGGGAAAATGGGGTTCAGTTTTCTGGCAGATCCTCTCACTACCAGCAGCACCTCTGCGGTGTCCGGACTGAGCTGGAGCCAGCTATTTTTCATCCAAGCACTTACATTACCCAGGTGCTCGGCTGTTTGAGTGATGGCTGTGCTCATCTTTAATGTAGATGTAGGGCTGGGTGTCAATGTACTGTTGAGAGTGAGTTGTGGGCATCTCCCAGATTCCCTTGGTCTGACATTATTGCTGTATTAGGAGGCAAAAAGAGGAGA
Source organism: Cariama cristata (assembly GCF_000690535.1). Classification (NCBI taxonomy): domain Eukaryota; kingdom Metazoa; phylum Chordata; class Aves; order Cariamiformes; family Cariamidae; genus Cariama; species Cariama cristata. Next base: position 94,699 of record NW_009614642.1, on the reverse strand, counting down.
AAAAGCTGGAGCAGCCTTGGCAGAAAGAACAGTTGTCTATCGCAACCTGGTTGTTATCAGTCTGAGCGTGGAGTCAGCTTAATGACGTTTGGATGACAGCTGCCAGGTCTTTGGGCCAGCCAAGGATGGAGGCCACAGACAGAGACAAGCTGGGCTTAGATGGTGTCCTGGCATTGGTGGCTGCTCAGTCCCAACGCTATCTCTGTGTGATACCCTGACTCAGAGGGAAGACAGGGTGATGGCAGAGGTGAGGTGGTGGTGCTGCAACACTTTAAAGGCCACCCCTCTGTAAAGAAAGATTAGAAACAGGCTGGTGGCCAGACTATGTGCAATGAGATATGATTGCTTCTGCGCCAGCAAGTCCATTTTATGGTTGAGGGTCAGTATTCAGCACTGAGGACACATGGAGTGTGTCTGAGTTAACATCCAAGCTAGCTTCAGGTGCAGCCGATGCTTTCAGGACATCTGTTTGCACAGCTGAGCCAAATTCTGGTAAGATGGGCATCATATTTGCCACCATTCTAGGCAGCCCCTGCTTTGGACCTTGAAAAATTGTCAAGGGTTTGGGTTTTTGCTTCTGTAATGTATGCTGGCAAGCTGTGGCAGGAGAAGGTGCTTGAATCCAGGCTGAACTAAACTCTCAATGAATTGATGAGTTGATTTGCTATCCTGTGTCATTCCAGCCATTGAGATTTTGCAGATCCCACAGCCAAATGAAGGGTTGTTGCAGTGATGATGAGGGATAAGCCAGTACACTGTGCTGCCATTGTTAGTATTCAACTGGAGTCCTGCAAGATCAGAACTCTAATCTCTTGTTCATGCGATTCAACCATTGTAGGTTATCAGCAAATCAAGGTGACCTCTAAAGCAGGGAGGCCACGTGGGACTCTCTGCAGCTCTAAAGATGGAAACCAGTTGCGTTGCACAGTGGAGCTGGTTGTCAGTGTACTTGTCGTGCCACTGGACATCAGCATGTTTGGGAGGTCCAGTAAGTCCATGAGTCCTAAGGAAGGAGAGAGAGGGGAAGCTCTGACCTCTTTGTAATATAAGTAAAAATCCTGCTATCGTTTGTGCTCTGCTGGCTGCTTTCCCCACTGAACTGTCCTACCTGGACCCTCCGATGGAGCAGCTACTCTTTCTTTACAACTAGGAGCTCCTTTTTGACAGCTCCCCTTGCAGCCTGGCTGTCACGGCTCTCAGTCTTCCCATCCTGAAATACCCATACAATGGTCCTGGATTTCCCTGGGAGAAATTCCCCGTATTTCTCCCCACACTCAACAGGAGTGTCGGCATCCATATGATGTCTTATGGCACTGAGACTGCCTTCCACCGGGAACCTGCCTGCGCCAAAGTCCCTGGCACAGTTTGAGCTGCAGTTTTGTCTGATCCTTTTAAGAGTTGGGAATGGCTGTTTTGATGTCTATGATATCTATGAACATGAAAGGCTCCTTCCCCTCTAACTGTGCATTGGGCAGGGCAATGCCTGTCTCTCCTAATCAAAAATGTAATCAAAGATCTCACTTCTTGTAAAAAATGTATTAAAAAGAAGAAACGATGCGGCATATTTCTGTTGGCTTCGCTGCTGGTTTGCTCCGGTTTCTACTTCTGTGCTGCTCCCTCCTGCCTTTCACAAAAGAAAACCCACCTCAACTTTCCCCATGTCTTCAGAGGTTTAATTGCAAAATGTTGAGCTTTGAAAACAAACAAAAAAATCATTGTATTTGATTCAAGCGAAATATTGATTGTCCTTGAGTTCCTGCACCGCAGATGTTGCCAGCGTTTTGTCAGCGCAAAGAGTGAGTAGAAGGATCACAGCAAGGAAATAAATATTCCAAGTGGAAGGAAAAGAAGCTGAGCCAGGAAAATAGCTGTGCCCCATCACTCCCTCTCCCACAGCTGCTTCTTAAAAAATGGTCTGTTGACCCCATGTTAACGTTTCCAGTTTACAGTAAGCAGCATTTCCCTTAAACAAGATACTGATAAAGTGAAATGAGGGAATAGAGGGGGTGGAGAGCAGATTTGCAAAACATGCTGGAGTGAGAAAGTCGGAACATACCGTGTGTGTCTCAGGAGTGGGAACATGCCTCAGTGTGTGAATAAATATATAATGTATAGACATATGCTCTCTCTTCTCAGAAACAGTTTTTTGAGTAGTCCCAGATTGTGCTGCTTTCAGTAGCACGGCAAAGTAAAAGGCAGGGTGCTTGCGCGGAGAAAGTCGGAGTTGGTGATCGAGGGGTCGGAGGATGGTGGTTTGGGTGGAGCATCCTTGCTCCCTGAAAAGCAGACTGGTCACGGAGAGGGGTCTGAGGCGCTGCTCGGGCCAGGGTGCGAGGAGCGAGTGGTCTGTCTGGAGAGACACAATGCACTCACGTTTGCTCATTTTCATCTTGCAGACGAAGGCTAATACTTCGCTGATGGAGATTAGATTTTCACACAAATTCTGTTGAGAAGAAGGAGCATAGGAAGAGGAATCAGATAAGTGTTAGCACAAAGTTATTTGTTAAATGGATTTTTTATTGTTTTCCAAGAAACCTGCACAGAGCTGTTGTCCTCTTTTTAATTTCTCTTCTGGCATTTGTTCCCTTTTTCACTGCCTCCACAATTCTCCCATTCAAGTCAAAAAAGCTACCTCCGAAAGACCAGTGTAACATTAGCAGAAATTACTAGCAGCAGTGATTTCAATATTCAAATGGACATAATATTTAGTAATAGACTGGGAGCTGTATAAATAGAGTATGAATGCCTGGTAATGAATCATATCAATAATTTTCGCATACAGACTGTGCCTTACATTTCTCAAAGGCCTTTACAAATACCAATTGATTCTCACAGCATGCCTGCTTGGTGGAGGAGTTGTTATTAGTTCTAGTGGAGACTGAGGATATTGAGATGCAGAGAAATGATGCTGGGACCCAAAGTGAGGAATAAAGTTGGAAGCTCCTGACTCCCAGGTCTTAATTGTGGGACTATGCAGCTCTGTATGATTTCTTTGGCATGGCTGGAAGTGGTAGTCCTCATGGACGGTGGCATGAGGAAGATGGTCTTTGTCAGACCCCAAAGTCTGGGGCCGATGGGGTGCTGGTAAAGGCAGGAGTAATTAATACGCAGTGAATGGCAGAACTGGTCTTGATGGTGCTGTGCTTTAAGCTTATAGTCAGGAGTAGCACCCATGCCCCACACAGGTCGGGGTTTGGAGGTTTTTTGACCTATGGAAACATGATTTTCCATGCAGAAAAGTGGCAGCTGGTGCAGACAAACTCTAGAAAAAGAAAGGGGCATCTTGAATTCAGCTGTGCTTTGTAACTCTCACCCACCTCAGTAAAGGAGGGTAATAGCTGAAGAGTACCTGAAATACTGGAAGTCTCTTTTCTAACATAGCATCCTACTCAGCATGCACTACATTGCCCATCTCTGTTTTACTGTTGCCCTTCTTAATTCTGCAGTAAATTGTTCCAGCCTTTAATGTCTCTCCCGGTGACCCAGGGATGCAGTCAGTGATGGAGATCTTCTTCAGAGGAAAGAGGCAGGTTACATAGCACATGCCTCAAACAAGGGAAACCTAATTTATCTTTTGCTTTCGTGTTGTACTGTATTCACCAAGGGTGACTCACTGCCCAGGAGAAGAGGACATGCTCTCAACTTGTGTAACAACACAACATGGTACTTCTAGCCTTTTTTTTAAAAACACATTTTATTTTGACATCTTACTTCGTGTTTTGAGTGACACTGTACACTGAGAAGTTGTCTTTAAGCTGGCCACAGTGGCACTTGGCTTTTTATTCTGAGAGGTTACATCATTTCTGAACACATCAGCATGTTAAGAGTCCTTTAAATTGGCAGAACAACATGCACTACACTGCACCTGTCTGTACTGAATTTTTTCTGCTGTAGCGTTGCCCAATGACCCAAATTTCAAAGGTCCTCCCAGTCCCTCGCAATTCTCGACATTCCTGACCCACCTAAGCAATTTTGCCATCTCATATTTTTTTCTTTCTCCTAAGTCATCAGTCGTTGGGCTGAAACTATTGATTCTTGTCATCATGTTGCCACTCTTTTCCACGGACCTCCATAGAAGTCAGCAGGGAACTGAGGATGGAAGGATCATCCAAGTTCCTCTGGAGGTGAGGCAAAGGAGGAGTGGGCAACCCAAAGCAATGTCTTTCCAGAGCTTAATTGCTGAGCCCCAAGCCTACTTCAGCAAACTTACAGGGACCAGAGGCAGAAGGTGGCAACCTGGGACCCACAACCTGGAATCAAATTTTGCACGTTGGACCTGAGGCCTTTGGAAAGAGCATGTGTATTTCTCAGGGCCATCCCACAGAGCCAATTTTGTATGTTCAGCTTTAAGGACTATTTTGACAGATTATTGAGCAACTTCATTGTCTTACCTTCCAGAGGAGATGTGAACACATCTATTTTTAAAATCTCTTTTTTTCCCCTACCTCCTTATCTACCTATAGTTCAGTATGGAGTTTTACATTTCACTGCCCAGTTTCTAAGATACGTTAATACTCTTTTTTAATGATCTTTACCTGAAGCCTTTTGATAGTCTATCTAAATAGTATTTGCAGTTTCTTTAACTCTTTCAGAGAAGAATGTGTATATTGTGTCAAGAGGACACATAAGCTATGCTCTTCTAGCCAGATTATGTTATATTCCTCTAGGCTCTACTTCAGGTATTTTATTCCATGAACTGAGCCTAGCATGTTTGAGGAATGGATTTTTTTTTTTTTTAACTCTTCTTAAGAAAAAGAAAGAAAAAGGAAAACATAGCAACGACAGCATGGCAACAGCAGCTGCTGCACAAAAGAAAAACGGGCAAACAGACTTCCGAAACATGTATTCACTGTTAAGCTATTTTTACTAGTCGGTGAGTATGTGGGAGTATTATAACAAAATGAGTGAGAAAATAGCTTACAAATAATTCATAAGAAACTTTAAATGAGAACATATCTTAATAACTTCAGCCTCCTAACTAGCCCTTATGCTGTATGAATCTCCACATGCACAAACATAAAGGTGACCTCTGATCTACACTATTTATATATTGCAAATTCGTCCATAGACATGTATATAAAATTCCGTACAAAAAATAATGTCAGTGGAGCATTAAGGTTAAATAACTGGGCACTCCAAAGGGAAGAATTGTGCATCCCTGCATAGCGACTTAAGAATAAATCCATCTCATTACGTCCGCCTCTACCTTTGCACCTTAGCGGCAGAGGTTTCCCAGCCGTGTGGATGCGGAGGGGCCCCGCAGCCTGATGTTTCTGGAGGACTTGTAGGAGCTGTACCTGGGTCCCGGCTCCGCTGCCAACCTGCTGGGTCACCCTGGGCATTTGGCATTGCTTCTCTGGGGACCTGTTTCCCCATTCACCTTTTGTCTGTTTGGAGCACACAGGCAGGAACCTCCAGGACAGAAACGCTTATATTTGCATCTTTGGGCAGAGCTCAGCCACACGTGGGGCCACGTACATGCTGAAAAGTGACAAAATAATAAAGAATAGCATCTTCCTTGACAAGCCTGAAGAAATGTGATGCTTCACCATCCCCTCCCCAAGATGCCCCACTCTCACTGCAGACCAGTAAACTGTGGGAAGTCTTTAACTAAATTCAAAATAATTCATTGAGAACTTGAGAGAAACAGCCTTGAAAGTGTTGAACTTCTTTGCAGTTGCAGCCTGATCTGTTGTGCTGCGTGAGCCCTTTTTTCTGTTCAGATATGATCCATGGGAGACTGAAGGCAAACACAGTCTCAAGTCTCCTCCGCAATCCCGATGCTTTTATTGGCACTGAGAGAAACACAGCTCAGCCCTCTGCAGCCAAAGCTAGATTCATTTGCCTTTAGAAACAACACAAATCTGTTTTCCTGGTTAAATAAAGTCATTTGCAGGGTCCTGTTGTGGGAAGGATGTGTCGGCTTGTCCTGAATGGAGCAGTCATGAGGATGAATAGGTTGGTTGTTGGGCTGGAACAGCCCCGTGCGCACTGAAGTGCCCTTCCTGCGCCAGGCTGAGCCCTCCCTGGGGGGCTGCAGGTGCCTCTCTCCATCACTGCAGGCTTTATTGTGGGCATCCCCTTTCTACGCCATTATGCGGAGTTTATGATTGATTTATTGCAAAATGTTATTAATCCCGCATCTCTCACGTTCCCTTCCAGCCCCGTGGTTTGAGAAAGCTCTGGTTTCTACGGCAAAGGAGGCAAACGGGACTCGAGCACTGAGTCCTTTGCATGGTTCTGCATTGCCTTGCAGGCGTAGGAAGCCCATTTCTTCTTGTCTTTAAATCTCGGGTAATGCTAGGGCTTCCCTACCCTTCAGAGATGTGATGAGCAATGACTAGCTAACATTTTTAATTCTCTTTGCTGAGGATTTACTTGTTCAGGAAAGTTTGGCGTGTAACTGGTAGGGAAGAAGGTTGGTGAAGTTCTCCAGAGGACATCGGGAATGAGGAAGCAGCAGCTAAAGTGGTTTGGTTCCCTCTGAGGCTTTTTTTTTCAAATTTAGTTGAAAACAAGCAAGTGAAATGCGACACTTAGAAGCACTTTGTTTGTAAGAAAGGTTCTTTCTGGTTTTAAATTACTTTGTTTAAACATCTTTGTCTATGAAACCTCCAAGGAAACTCATCCGCTTGTTTTCTCATCTGCATCTTCTGCTTTCTGTGTGTTTTTTACACAAGAAAGAATGCAAGTATCCTATGTACATTTATATGTACACAAATAAATGTAACTTGAATTGTAAAATTCAGGCTGTTTGAGCAGGACAGAGGTCAGTGATCTAAAATAAACCTGGCACCTTAGTCAGGACATGCTCTGTATTATGGCACTCATTGTTTGCTGAGGTCTTTTGCTGTGGCCTTCTGTAACATCTGAAAATATATTAATGCTGTTTCTACAACATATTTAGAGCACAAATAGCCTAGATTTGAGGCATTTGAAGAAATACTTCTTGACTCTTGCTGTTTTGTTTGTATTTTTTGCTTGTGAAAACAATTCTCAAGAGCATTGTTAGGTGTATCATAGCAGGAACACCTCTGGGCATGCTGGGGAATGTGTGAAAGCAGGTTTCGAGAGCTTTTATTTTCACACCATGTTTCAGTTCTGTAGTGATAATTGTTTTCTGGAGTACAAACCTGGAGCCCCTCCCCTTGCAGGTCTCGCTCCTTGAAATGTAAAAAGGTTTTTTTTAAATTTCAGGGAGTTGCTTTCAGTCAGGTAGTGTCACTCTTAGCCGGTGAGAGGGCTGATCAGCCGTGTGGCAGGCAGCACAAAGTGGAAACTGCTGTTGACCTTAGCAGCTGATGGCATTAGACAGGTAGGGTTAGTAGAGGACCTATGGCAGAGGAAAGGTAATAGCATAGCACGGGAAAAAATGAGGGAGGAACAGATCTTTTGGGCAATTCTGCATTGGCAATTGACCTATGACACAAGACAAGCCCGATATCCTCTACCAGAATTTTTCACCATACCTTCTGGGCTGTGTGCTGGGTAATTCCCGTGTCCTTCAGCTGGTGGGATGAATGCTGCCGAGTGCGGACAGCTAGGAGAGAAGCATTTGGAGTCTCCTGAAAATCATCTTAATTCAGGGCAGTACTTTAACCTTGCGGGTGTGGGAGAAGAAAAATGTGTTCCTGCGCCTTGCACGCAGCATCCTGGATCTGCCGGTAGAACCAGCCCATGCACACACATCCCTAGCTTTAAAGGGCCCATTTCATTACATGCCCTACTAATATGTGCTCCTTCAGCCGGACACAGAGCATCCTGCAGGACGAGTGAATGTTAGTCGGTGGCTTTACTGCTGCAGTGTTGTAACCACAGACAGCCTAATTATTTCAAATGGGCCTCAGCCAATATGCTTAGATTTGATTAGGAACTTTTTGAAATATAAGAAGCATTTAGAGCTAAGGGCTGGCTCCAGCCTTAGTTATTTACATCGGGTTGGGGGAGGGGGGGTGGTAAAATCTTTTATTAGTGTTACTGTTTAAATATTTTGGCTCTCTATTCTAATATTGTGGCAAGAAGGAACCATATGTGTTCCTAGAAAGAGAGCCTAGTACAGCCATTAATCAGGAGAGGATCTATTAATGTATTAACATTCAGAATAATGAGCAAAAACAGCGTGCACTGGAGAGACTAACACGTATCTTTAGTCTGCAGTTTTTAAATGCTTTGAAAATGTTATGTTCCTCCGTCTTTCTAAAGCTGATTTTCTGCCAAAAGAAGTTCTCTTCTGCTGTTAATTTTAGAAAGGTTAAATCTGTTTACAAAAGCAAACATAAGCATGGAGTGATGAGAACCAGGAGGATGTGGGGAGTAACAGGCTTCCAGGCTGCGGAGTTCACGGCAGGAGGTGATCTGGCAGGAAAACTTGTGAGCATGTCCTTTCCTTTCCTTAACGTTATGCAGAGTGGGGGACGTGTTTGGAGAAGATCGAAAGCTGAAGCTCCATACCAACTCCCCACCACCACCTTTCTCCAGAAGACACTGGACGACATAAGTGTATGTCTGCAGATCACTATTGGGCTTTAGGGAAGATTGCTGAAAGACTTGGCACAGGAAAAGGGCAAATTTTAAAGAGCTCAAGAGTGGGAGAGATTGCTGGTTGAGCAGCTTGGTCGCCTCGAGGTCATTGCTAATTCACAGCATCTTGCCTAAAGAAGTGAACGTTACGTTTTAATACTGCTATGAAAACCAATCATGCTCTCTCCCCTCTGCATCCCATGCTACTGCCTGCTTTGCTGTGGCATCTGGAGCAAGCTGCACAAGGGAAGGGAAGAAAACCCTCTTAAAAGATGTGGAAGGATGCTGAAGTGGTAGCAGAGCTCAGATGAGAGAGGCTGGAGCATGACAGCTGTTACTGGATCATGCAAAAAGCCTGCCAGCAAAAATGCATCAATTTGTGTGATATCCGGGTGTCTTGTCTTCTGTTTTCATAATTGCATACATGGTGTCTGCATAAATCTTCCCCCCCCCCGCACCTCCAGCGAAAGGAGCTGACTGGCGGATGGCAGCACATCAGTGGGAGAACACCAGCAGGAAGAGACAACCAGTCAGATGTGTGTCAGATGGGGAGGGCCAGGGCCCGAGGCAGATTCCTCGGAGGTTGCTTGAACATGGTGCATTCGCTAAATAGAAAACCTCTCCTTTTCCCTACGGGAAGAGGAGCATGTTCATCCAGACATGAGAACCAGCAGTGCTGTCTTGCCATGTTCTTCAGGAGGTTAGTGCCAAATGACAGCACAGGCGGCAACAGCAGAAGCTTTCAGTAAATGCGTTGTAGCCCAAAGGTCTGAGTGTCCCCTCGAGGGACACAGTGGAATTTCTTTTCCTTTTTCACTGAATACTGAAATCTTCCTATTTGTTCACTCCTTAGCTACAACCTCTGTCTCTTCAGCTGTGGGCCTACTTCTTACGGTGAGATCAGATCTGCTCGAGGAGAGAGGAGTCTTGTTTCACGCTAGGTTTACCATTAAAAGCCCATTTCATGAAAGCAGAATATACCCAACCTGCACAGGCCAGTTGACTAGTTTCCTTACTATCTTGGTCTTCAGATTTTCCTGCCTGTGGACTACCAATCTGGTTGAGTAACTCCACAAATACAGCTACTGGTGTCCACCAGCTCCATGCACTCCAAAGTCTTGAAGTTGAGAAAGAAATTGTGACATTTTTAAATAATGACATCTTCTCCCCCAGTATAAATTTTGGCAGTCTGGGAAATGTGCTTCCCAACAGGGAGTTTGTTAGATTTTAAGGGTTAAAACTCATTCCTGAAGACACAAGAAAAATGTTTTGCATGTTCAAAATCAACTTAGCTTTCCTTCTTTGGCTTTCTGGGTAGTGACAACTCATGCTCACTTTGGTGCTCTTGACAGTCGTGCTGATGACAGCGATTTCAAATGAAGAAAAACGAAGAAAATGTGAGCCAGCAAAAAAGCAAAAGCAGTAAAAGCACCTTCCTCAACTCACATTAAATTGTGAAATTTGGTTATTGATGTTGCAACAGAAACTACTGTTATTTCCAAATCCAGCACTTAAATTCCACTTTGGTAGATCATAACTATAAGCAGGTCACACAGTCCCATAGGAAGAGGTAATTATTGACCAGTTCTCCTTGCTCTTAGTTGAGCGGTGGCTTTGGTCTCCAGAGCACTGACTGTAATGCAGAGCACTGGCTCTGCGCAGAGGTGACTACTATGTGTCACCAATTTCCTTGATGTAAGGCATAAACCTGCATTTTAGCCTGGGGTGCCAGACTATGACAAACAAGAGCTAGAAGAGAGTAATGAATAAACATGGTGAGAATTTCAGCTGTAATCTGCCGTCAGGTCCATCTGTTACTCCTTCCCCCACAAGCCTTGCAAACTCAATGAGCCAGGAACAGGCATGCTCCATATACTGTCCCATCCTTTAGCCACATATCTAAGGTCTAATTGCTTGTCATTAACTTTATCACTTATGGTCTCTTGAGCCATTATTGGTCACAGGATCTTCTTATTCAGTTCTTTAGCCTTCCGTCTGCCCCGCTTATGACAAGACTTCCAGAAGGGTACCAAAAAGATGAGGGGGCTAAAACGTATTAATCACACGCTGGTGTCTGCTGTATCGCAGAGTACCAGTCACTCCAGTGAGACGTGCATTGCAGGCGTGTGTAATCTGCTCATTTAACCCTTCCCAGCCTCGTGCGCTCACCCTCCATCTCTTGCAAAAGTAGCTGCCCAGCTCCCAAACGAGGGGGGTTCTTTTCCAGTTTGGCAGCTGGTGAGCCTGAAGTCTCTATGACCTCTTTGCACCCTGTGTCACGTGCAGGCACTTCAGCTGGGGTGAGTCTTGAGGGTTTCCTGCTTATTTTCTCTAATCCAGAGAAGGGAAAGCAGGGGCCTTTGGCAGGAGCATGATGCAGAAGCAGCTAAGAAGAGGCACATGCCTGGTGTGACTCAGTGAGCGTGAAGGCTCCAGCAAGTTCTGCCTGTTGGTGAGCGGTGGTTTGCTCTGAGGAGCGGATGCCTATCTCCTGGGCAACGCGGCAGCTTGCAAAAAGTTGCCATCAACCATGGTTCCAGCCGTCTGTCATCAATGCAGGGTTTCACAAACTTAGCTGCTCATGAGGTCTTATAGACCTCATGCTCACAGCTGCAGTTCACAAGTGGAATATCTCCCCGCTTTGGGAACCAGGCCATCTTAATTAAAGCCCGCACAGATGATTTTTTTGCATTTCTCCCATACGTACTTCCTTCTTATGTTCCAGAAAGTCCATGTACTTGGTTCTCTGCTCCTCTGTTGCTTCCAGCTCTCCCAGCAAGGGTGATGGAGAGGAATGTGATAAGCAACTTGGCTGGTTAATGAGTTCCCTGTCTAAATGAGGGATTCTTCTGTGCTGGGTTCGTTTGCCAGTCCCTGGTACCTCCCTCGAGTTGTCTGTCTGCTTCTGGCTCTCCTGGGAGAGAGGTTTGGGACCTGGTTTGAGTTGCACCTACTTTACCCGTTGTGCCAAGCCACCATGTTCATGGGGGCCAGGCACAGACCAGAAATTGCCTCTGGGTGGCAGGGCTGGAGACCTACATGAGGCTGTGATTTGGCTGGGAAAACAGAACTTAAATAACACCCAGTCCCTACCATTGCAGGCTACAACTGCAGAGTCATTTCAGAGAACGTAACGGGAGATTTTTCTCTCCCTAATTTATGTCTGTCCTGCATATGGCTTCTATGGAGTCACTAATGTTACAGACAGATGGGTTGGCATTTTACTAGACAGAACACATGGGCTAGATGTTGTTAATGCTTGTTAGCTACTCACTCAGCAGCTTGACCAGTCCAATACGGTCTCCTCGCAGATGGTTGGAAAGCTGCAGCCTGGGTGCTGGAGCGGTCCAGCTCTGCAGCGCGTGGTTGTGACAGCAATTCGGGTAACGTGCGTTTGGCTGCTTTTTCTGAAGGGCTCAGTTGTAGGTCAGAGATACTTGTGGCTGGGGGATCAGCATGGCTTCCCTGTATGTCAAGGAAAGACAGTGATTTGTAAAGATCCTGAGCATTTCATTGAGGTATTGGCTTTAAAGGCTTAATGCCATAGTTTGGATTTTTGTAGGATGAGGTTGGAAAAATTCTGTGAGCCCTGTGCCTTGCTCTCATCTACAGTCCTTCATGGTTGATATTTGTAAACATATTTGGCTGGTGAACACTATTTAGCAGTCCTGAGGCCTGTTAAAAAGATATAATTTATGATCTCAAGCTCTGACTTACAGCCTACTGCTGGTATTAGTTTAGAGCGAACATCCCATGCAATTTTCTTTTCTCTGTGATGTGAATAGTCTGCTGTGATTTACTCTCACCAGTCTTGTATTCAGCTGAACCATTTCTAGGTATCACCTCAACAGATTTCCACAGGGTGAATCTCCTTGGTAGCTGGTTTGGAGATCCCTATCAGAATCTGTGGATGCAAAAGGAGATGCTACGGGTGAATCATTTATGTTACCATCTTCCCTCTTTGACAACACTGATGTTCAATTTACAGCGTAATGGTAGGAGGCTGAATACATCCTACAGATGAGATAGGGAATTTTAGTTTCAGTACTTGTCCTTTAAAACTCTCAAAGCACTTTTGGAAAATGCATGGGTATTAATCCACACTGAGCAGTAGTTCTTCAAACCTATGATTTAAATTGGATATATTTGTCTCTGTCTGTCCTGAACTGTTGAGTAACATTAATGCACCCTGATAATAGCTGTCACATTTTACCCCAGGGGTTGTTCCTCAGTGATAGGTGAAATCACAGCAGTTCAAAGACCTGTATTCCAGGATGAAAAGCTCTATAGGAATATTCAGATATAAAATAGTAATAGTATGAATCAAAAAATATGCTTCCCTTATTTTAAAGCCTTTGATCTTATTTTTATGGCATCACATTTGACAGTCTAAAGGCCATTAACCTGTAGGAGAAACCTTTTGAGAGAAGATGCTGACTTGCCCTCCACTGTGCAGAGCACTGTCCCCCAGGATTAACACCAACCAGTGATCCCCATGGAGAAGGGTGCAGGCACTCCAGCGCATATCCCAGCTCTTTTTTACATGTTTCATTTTTCACATCGGATGCAGGAGAGCTCACATAGATCAAAACATGTAGCTGTAGGGAGAAACTCACTGCTATGCAATATGCCCCGCTCTGTGTTTTTTTGCTGCTGAGCTGGTGCAGCATCCAGGACCCCATCGCTTCTGTCACTCATGTGCATAGCGCCTGCATCATGTTTCTCATTAAGAGGGAAGTATACGAACTGACCTCTTGCGCAAAATACATTGTGAGGTTGTGGTTCATCTCAATGTTGAATAATAAGAAAAAGAAAGGAAATGTTTGCTATAAATCTCAGTGCACGCAGGACTGTTTCTCACTTATCCCACCCCAGCTTTCAATTTTCTTCTTGGCATTGCCAGGCGCTTGCTTTTCTTTGCTCAGCAGCTAAAAGCAGCTTTTTCATTACATTTCCTGGAAGGCCCTTTACAGGCATCCATCCCTCTCTGCCTCATAAATTCACTTTATATAGCAAGCTGGCGACATGGAGGTCAGAGGTCTTGGCAAGAAGCAATTATTATAAAGAAGTAGTCTTCCTCTTTTGGGTTACAAAGAGGATATTAAAGGGGGGGAAACTTTGCTACAGACAAGGAATGGTCATTTGTGAAAGGTAGGTGACTTGATTGATGAAGAGCTGCACATCCTGCTAGAGCTACCTTGGGCAGGCGTCCTGTTGGGCCAGCTGAAACCTGCCTGTTACCATGAAAAAAGAAGGAAACCAGTAAACAGTTTACTAAATAACCTCATAAATATTTCCAGCCATAAGCACATCTTGTGGTACGATTTGTTTTTTTTTTGTTTTTTTAATATTTCTCTAATTTTAAATGAACAGCCTCTAATTAAAGTGATTTAGTGGCTACCTGGGGACCTGGTATTTGAGCAGTGCGTGATGCTTAGGAGAGATTGATTGGTGAGGCATAACTCAATTGGGGGATTTTGGTAATGATACCATCACCCCAGAGAGCCAAGTTTAAGCAATTAAATCTCAAAACCTCATGTTTGGGTTGTTATAACTTCAGCAGGCAGTTTCCACATGCGCGGGTGCACACACACACATGTGTTTTCCCTGGGTATTTTTGGGGCACTCCAGTTCTCTGGCTGGCTCTGTGCTTGGTGGGCTGCTCTGTGTGTGTGTGTGCCTGTCCGGAGTGACCTGTAGTGGTGATTTATCAGCTTTGCAGACCCAGGGAGAGGGTGCCAGCCCACTCGGCGTCAGTGTTTCCCCACTCAACATCTGCACGTGGACAAGGCGGCCTTTGACATTTAGAAAAATCTCAGCATCCAAAGCAAGAGGCAGAAACAAAAGGATTTTCTCATTTAAAGGTCAGAGCCGGCAGCTTCTTAAAAGATATTTTCAAATAGGTTTGTTGGGCTGTGACAGGGTTTATGTGTATTAATGGGTGCCGAGGTAGGTGATGGGTGCCGCGGGGAAGGTGTCAGAGGGAGGCGAGGGGCTGTCAGGGCCAAGGCACTTGGTGGCAGATGCTCTGTGGCACACACAACGATAGTGCTGCGGAGGTTTTGGGAGTTGATCAGGTGGCACAACCAACCCTGAGGACTTCTGCTGATGGGGAAGGCATTGAGAAGAGGGAGTGAACTGTGAATCTGAACAGGGAGAAACTCTGTGTGGAGTCTCGGATATGGAGCTGTGTTGCCTCTTCCCTCGGCACACACGGGGCTGTTTGCTGTGTGTACTCAGAGCAGTTGTGCATAGGGATGCAGCATGGACAGTGATTTATGGAAGGAGCATAGCAGATGAGATGGTGCCTCCACGATACATTCACTGGGTAAATGTCACTGGGCAATGATTCACTTGCTCATTTTGACCCCTAATACATCTTAGCCTGGAAAAGTACTGTCTACCATAGAGCATGGCTGAGCAGCATCTGCAAAGCGAAAGCTTGTGACTGTGCCAAGAGATGGAAAGCCACTCTGGCAGTCCTGACAAAGTCCTGGACTTCATCCTTCCTCACACTGCAGAGGTGTTTGAACTGGGGTTCCCAAGCTGAGGCATAGCTCCCTTGCCTGCTGTGCCTGGCACAAAGCTCAACCATCACTGTTGTCAGCTCGCCAAAACCCATTTGGGAACTCCACCTTCAGCACTTGGGTGTGTGTGTTTGAAGATGCAGAAGCACGTGTTCTGGATGGATCGCATCCCCAAAGGCAGTTGTGCTTTCTCAGTGTGGAAATCAGAGGTAGAATATCCCCACTTTCTGATGAAGCCCTCTTCTCCCTTTTTCTGCATTTGTACCGCATGTTTTTTCATGATACCACATCCCCATGTCCCCATGTCAGCCTTCTCCTTGAGGCATCCCTCTTTTCAATCTTATTCTAGAATCTGAAGGTTTGCAGGACAGTGGGTCTTATGCTCAACCAGTATTTTTCAAGAAGCATCCTTTGCGTGATTGAAGTCACACTGCATGCCAGTTTATAGCTGATGGCACTTTTGGAGCCATTGTTTTTAGCTACCGAAATATGTCAGAGAGAAGAGGAAAGGGGCATACAAGAAACTGAAAACATGATGTACCTAGTTCAAAGTGCACTTCTGAACCCTGTGTTAGCTTGTAAATGACCAAAGTAGACACTGTCGCGCTTTTGCCATAGCTACCTCTCAGCTGGTGGAACAAACAGAGAAGCAAATGCTGGGACTTGGCTCTCAGGGAGCATTTCTGTGCAACAGCAGCGTGGGGGCAAAGAGCCATCTCAGCAGAATCAGTGCGGTCAGAAACCCTGTATATGTTATATTGGAGTGACAACAGTTGAGAGAGCCTTCTTTATGGTCCATACATTGCGGCATTACCAGCCCGGTCTGGCCAGCTGCAGGTCCATCCCCGAGCAGGGACATTTGGGAATGCCTGTTGCTCCTCCGCATCTTCTGCGTTGTCTGCTCCTTGCTGAGATGGTCCCTGTTGGAGAGGAGAACTCACTTTTCTGCCACGCTGGTGGTTATTTGAGAGACTTTTATATGTATATCTAAACTATAAAGCCTTGAATAATTTACCAATTTCCAGAGTTAAGGGGAAGATTTATGATGTTTCCTTCTGGCAGGCTGATCTTGATTCTCCTGGAAAAACAATTGCACTAACGGCTCCTTTCTCCGAGCAGATCCAGGAACAGCTACTGCAAGTTTATGTCGCCATGTGGTAAATAGACCTGTCTTCTTGTGTTTTACAATGTAGTGAAATCTACCCGCTGATCTGATTGCTCTATGGGGTAGCGCAGCCTGCAAGGAGAAAAACGGGGTGTCACCCTTCAGATCTATGACAGGAGTCACATACCCCCACCAGTAGAACCAAGCGTGCAGTAACACAGGACAAAGATTGATTTCCATTGCTTTTCTAGAAAAGGTCCCGATAGGCCTTAAATCAGACTGAACTGGCAACAGAGCTTAGCGAAAGCTGGAATCTTTCCTTTTGCGAGTATTTGAGATCTGAATAAAACATAACATAGACCTGAATCTCAGTAGTTTAGTCAGCCAGGCAGATTTTTTTCCATGAATTAGAAGAAACCAATATAGATCTGTGTAAAGAGTACCTATGAGCTGGTGTTCTCATGGTACTTAGCTTTGGCATCCTGGGCTGCCCTGTGCTCAGGGGGGCTGGGGGTGCGGGGGGAATATTTGCATCTCCAGTGAACACTGCACTTGGGTGGCTCACTTGGCGCCGTGGGGAAAGGGGGGGTGAAGCGTGATGGTGGTCCTCTTGCGTTGACTCCTCTATACATTGACTACGGGGTGGATGAAGGTACTCACAGGCTCATCTTTTCCTTTGATCCCGTGTCTTCAGTTTGACTCTAAATCTTCATGCTTTTTCTTTCACACTTCTCTTTAAAAGCAACAAAACGCTATAGTGATGTAGCTTGGAGTAAGACGTGTCAATAGTATTGGGCACGGAGCAGTTAGGGCTGGTTTTAAATATGCTCTGGTCTCTCTTGCCCCATTCCCACTCATGGACTGTCCCCGTGGATCAGTGACACTTGTTCAGGTTCCTCAGCTTCACATTTTCTTCTTAGATGGGCTTGGGTGGCTTTTGGCTTCATCTGGACTTAGAAATCCTGGGGATGTGTCACCGGAGTGAATGGCAATTGCCATGGAGTGTGTCATGTGAATACTTGGTATGTGCTGTCACCTGCAAGTTCTTGTTAGCAGGGGTTGTGTCCAGGAGTTTTTCTTTGAGAGCTGAGACTTTTTTTTCATTTAAAAAATTGATTAAAAATGAGTGGAGGGAGTCCTAGCTATGAATTGTGAAGACAAGGACTCGAACGCCCTTGCAGCTTTGAACCGCTGGAAATTTCATCTTTGTATCTTTCATAAATCTGATTTTTAGAGCTGGAGTCACAGGTGTGCTCTGCATTGATCCAAAACTGTGTAAAACAACCAGATCCTGCGGTGTTCATTCAGCAGAGCATCCCCACCGGCATCTTCCCACTCCGTGCTCCTGCGCACCCCTGCGCACCCCCCTGCCTTGTCGTCATCCCCTGCTCGCTCCCACTCCCACGCCACCCACCCCAGCACTTCCCTCTCTGCCTGCGGCTCACCAGATGCACCAGGCAAGGTACAGACTGGTCTTTGAAAAGAAATCCTGTGAATTAATGGGAACGTATTGCTATTATTTCGTATAATCAGTTTATTTGCAAAGCGCATGCTGCAAAGGTACTCCTGCTGTTGAACTCAAAGCAACAAATCTATCTATATATCCTAGTCTATACTTCATTATGAACAGATGGGTGAAGAAAAAAAAGCAATAAAAACAAATAATAAGAAAGGTAACAATGACAGCAATTTTAAAACACTCCCAGAAAAAAAAAAGTTTCTAAATTTTTTTTAAAACAGCGTGAGATTGAATGAACTGAACTGCAAGTGCATCCATCCTCAAAGTTAGCATGTAAACATCTCCCAGCAGAGGAAGAATTGCGTTTTTTCCAAGTGGCTGCCTTCTCACCTTGTTCCTGTTACAGAAGAGATCATAAGAAACCTGGGTGAGATATCTGGGGTTTGGAAGCTTTTTGGGGTTTTTTTGATTTTTTCTGAGTTCCTGGGGAGACAGAGACCACGGCAGGGAGGACGGTGCTTCCCTTGACCATCCAACAACCGAGAGAAACCACAGTCCTGTTGAACTCAACGTGAAATAACAGTCTTCTCAGAAGCACGTATTTGTTCACATAACTCGCTCTGAACATTATTTTTCTGCCTCTGCTGAAAAGGAGGAAACTTCAGTTATAAAGAACAGTAGAGAGAAATTACCATTAATCTCATAAAAAAGAAATTATTCAAATGTAGCCTTCACCCATGATGCCAGTGAGCTCAAAGTAGAGGGGAAATTTAAAACATTTATGTTACTCTGTTTCTGAGATCATAAAACACAAACAAATGGTCTGGCACTGGATGCTAAATTTCTTAAGGAACTTGCTTTAATTAATTAAACTAGTAAACCAATTAATGGATTTACTTGTAAATTCTTAGAAAATTAATTCTGTGCCCAAGGAGTGTTTTAAATCTGCAAAGGAGGCAGTGTGTATTTCATACAGAGCTTGAATTCCCATTTTAGATGAATCCAATTCAGTGCTGACTTTTGGAGACGCAAGTGATGCATTCATAATATTCGGACCTTCCTCCGAAAGCAGCTCTTCCCCTCAGCCAAATCCGGCGGGGAGGATTTGCAAAACAAAACCGGTGCTGCTTTCACAGCACCCAGCCCCTGTACTAGCTCCTAGCTGTGCTACAGCCTCGCGTCGTGCCTCTGGCGTTACACGGATTGTGGATGTACCTCCCTCCCCGTGCCTCCAACTGCCTTCTTCATCTGCCATCTCTGCTTTCTTCCTACTTAGCCTCTTTAATCTGACCCAGTGGTACATCAGAGGCGCAGAAAGCAAGTCGGGTAGCTCCAGTAAGCAGCAGATTAAAGGACTGAACATCCTTTGGAGTTGCTGAAAAACAACCGAGCCGAAGTGGAGGAGATTTAAACAAAAGCTAATTTACTTTTCCACACGGAAACCTTGTTTAGATTCCCTGCCTGGCTCAGGGGTAACGGAGGCATCCTTGGTACTTTGAGCTCTTCGCAATCCAAAGTGACACATACATGAAAAGTTCATAATCAGATGTGTCCAGGCTCCTGAGAACATGAAATCAGAAACAAGCAGGTTCCCTGGGGCTCTCGGCAGTTATCGCTTCCTTTCTCTCCTAGCAGGTAAAGCCATGTTTTTCCCTTCACGTGGCAATCCTCCGCTCTGGCTCTTGGCATCCTTTGACTGGGGTGGGGGTCTGCTCCCGCTCCTGCACACCCCGGGAGGATGCTGGCTTTGCCCAGCACCGCCCGCGCTGCCCCGCCTCGGCTCCGAGGGGAAGCAGAGCTGCGGAGCAATTAGGAACGGGAGCATTTTGAAGAGGAAAATGGCAGGGGAAAAAAATTAGCATTTGCGCTGTGATGTTTTTGCTGTTTATTAATAAACAAGCTGCTTTTGTGTCTCCGGAGGCAGGAGAGGCTTCAAGCATTCCTTATTTCTCTTGCATTTAGCTTTTTTTTGCTTGTTTTATATGTTACAGGAGATTTGTAATGTCTTCCCACCTGTTGAGTTTCCTTATTTTCATGAGAGCATCTCTGGAATAATTCCTCTGGAGCTCTCGGCTGCGTGCTGCCGGGCTCATTTAAACATCTAGAAACACTTTAGGGATGTGATCAGCAGCTCATTGGGAAGGAGTCATGTTAATTAGGAACAGGTCTGCTTCCTCCCACAGAAGCGGAATGACTTCAGAGATAAGTGTTTTCATGGAGAGAAAGCCCGTGCCTGTAGCTCCTGCCACCCAAGACCTGGGTGGTGATGGTGACGGTGACCCCGACATGGGCACCCCAGTTCTGCGCCGGCGGCACAGCCTGGCCCCTGTGCAGCCCCTTTCCAGGATGGTGAAACCCCTCGTCTCCCCACCACCCCACTTGTCACTGGGGAAGGCTCACGCAGGGGTCCTGCATGGGGATGTTGGAAGTGCACAACTCAATAACAGCCCGGGGTGAATCCATGCTGAAGGAGGCTTCAGGGTAACGCCGCTACCTCTACCTTGCGTCACAGGAGGTGAATTAAAACCCTGCTGTATTAATGGGCTTGTTCTTCTTTCCTCTCAGGCCTCCAGCTCCTCTGGTGGAAAAATGCAGCTTCTGGAAACTGAGTTCTCACGAACCATCCGGGAGCTCATCGAACTCCACCTGCTTCGCCAGGACAGCATCCCGGCCTTCCTCAGCGCCCTCACCCTCGACCTCTTCAGCCGCCAGACCATTGCTTAGCGTCCCACTGTCAGCCACCAGCCAGGTGTGGAGCACTCCTGGGCGGCACACTTGAGGTAGCGAGGACAAATTCTCCCCTCCCACCCTTAATTTGTGGTATTGGGTTGTTTCTGTTTTGCAGGGAACTCCTTTTTCCCTATTCTTTCATGCTGATTCCCAAATCCCACCGATTCCTCTGAAAAGCATCATTTCCCTCCGGTGGGAGGGCAAGTCTGGCTCCATCCCAGGGTTCTCCCGTGCCAAGACCTAATCCCTGCCTTTGAACTGGGAAATATGTTCATCATTACCCAGACTGTCTCAGCATCTCTCTGGGAATATGGTGGGAACTGCCAGTTTGAGGAGCCAAAGCATCACCGTTTGCAGCTTTTCCCAAAAGGATCCCCCAAATCTGGGCCCCAGCAGTGAGATGAGCCTTGCAGGAGGTTGGTGCTTCCTGCCTCCGTGGTTGTCCTCTCCTAGTGGGAGCCAAGGGCTTGGTGCTTGAGGACAGGGACCTGGGGAAAGGTCAGTCAGGAGTAGCAGGTTCTTTGTGGATACCTCCTGCTCTTGCAAACACCTCATCACTCAACAGAATTGAAATTATTTTCAAGATTTCCACAGTTACCTGAGTCTGCCATCACTCAGCAGATGAGCAGAAGCGTAAGTGGCCATTTGAAGACCTTATACCTCTGTTGACACCTCTATGTTGTGTGGTGTGCTCAGGTGTCACTGGCATGACTTTGTTCCTCACTGAGACTCTCGGGCTCTTGGTTATCTCAGGACTGCAGAAGGGAGAGAGCTCTTTGGGGTGTGCTCACTGCTCCTGGCTTTAGCCCGCTGCCTGCCACCAGGCTGTGGGTACCTGCTCACCTTGCTGGCGGTCTCCCTTCTCCTCTCCTCCATGGAGGATGGAGCACCCCCTGAAGTCTGACATTTTGTGTTACAATGGATATAGCTCTTCTATCATAAGAATAAAGTGTCACTTCCCAAACTGGATGTATGACTCCTTTATTTGGGCTATGCACTGTGCTCCACCTGTGCTCTCCCACATGTAGAGCATGATAACGAATTGTCCATCAATTGTTTGATGCTGGTACTGCTTTGAGAAGGGAGGACATCATTATCTCAGTTTTTCCAGGCAAGTCTCATTCATGCTGTAAACCAGATTAGTTTCTTATTAACTTCTGTGTATATTGATTTCCTCTTGGTATTTTTTCAGCTTGGAGAGAAAGTAGCAGTAAGCGGGCTAGGAAGTTAGCTCAGGTGCTGACAGTGGCTGCAGGGTTGGCCATACATGCAGGAGTCACGCTGGGACCTGTCGATATGTCCACAGGCACGGAAAATAGCTGCTATAGACCCAAGTGATCAGAGGTGGAGGGAGAAGCGTGTGCTCTGGGGAGGCTGCAGCCCCCATCTCCCCAACCCTCCTCTCCGCAGGGTTTGCAGGGAAGTGCGATAGCAAAAGTTTGGAGTTTTCTCTTCTGCTTGAAGAAGTCCTGGTGGAAGATGAATTGCCTGGCATGCTGTGCCAGGGGAACGCTGCCTGATTCATATGCGCGACGTGGCACTGAGAGTCGCCTTCCTCAGTCATGGGGAAAATGAATCATGACGTCAGCCGCATTCGGTTCCTCCGCCAACACAATAGCAGATCCTGGCTGCCTCTGAAAATTTTTCTCCTGGCTCCTCGCAGGAGAAATGAAGTAATTAATAAGTTTACAATAAACCCTCTATCTTAGCAAAACACGGGTGAGCTGAGAAGCGATGCTGGAGAGAGACAAGGGAAAACATGTTCTGCCCGTTGGAAAGGTGCCTCCCAAGAGTGAAAGGATAATAAGTTGGGGTAGAAAACACAGTAGTCTTCTGAGACACCTTCAGTGGGGAGGAGAGACAGATGAATTACCGCTCTGCACCCCGTTCTCCCAGCAAGACTGATTTGTTCAACTAAGTTTAATACAGCAGCACGGCTGCGAGAGGTGTATTGTGAGGATGGGTGCTTGGCTAGATGTGCTGGCGTGGTGCAGCGCCTGGTCCTGCTCATGGCTTGGGAAGCTGCTGGGGTAAGTGTCCTGCTTTGGCCAGTAGTATCCCTGCCCTGCTCATGGCGTTAGCTGTTGCACAGCGAGCAGGCTGTCAAACTGAGACTTCTGGGAAGCTTGGCTGCTCTAAGGCTCACTGGGGGAGGCCTGGGAGCATTCAGCTGGAAGTGTGACCATTTCGAAGCCACCTGGGCCGCCTGTGGCACAAGCAAAAGGAGCTGAAACTCCCCAGTTTTTAGCTCCAACACCGAATTCAGGATGAAGCCCCAAACATATGGCTGTACCCTGCCACCACGGCAGCTCCTGTCGCTGCTGTTGTCATTATACTGCCTGTCTCAGCCATGACGGAGCTGCAAGGAATAACTGCAACGCTGAAGTTCGCAATAATTGCTTCTGCCATGCCGAGCTACATGGGGCTCGGCAGCCCATCGCGGGGCCCTGCCACCGTGTTCACCGTCCCCCACATCCCCCCCTCCATGGGTGCAGCCGCCGGGGCAGTGCAAA
The DNA here is from genome assembly GCF_000690535.1 of Cariama cristata. Taxonomy (NCBI): domain Eukaryota; kingdom Metazoa; phylum Chordata; class Aves; order Cariamiformes; family Cariamidae; genus Cariama; species Cariama cristata. The sequence continues at coordinate 71,845 of NW_009614642.1, read as the reverse complement.
CAGAAGCCCTGGTTGCCACTGATGGTACAGCAGGTTTCAACCACCCCAGGTGGTGGGGGCACAAGTTCCATCTGGTTTTGGCTCCTCACTTGCAAAACTTCAGCCCCATTTGGGGAAAATCCTTTTAGAAAATCTTGGGAGATCAGTAATAAATTTGCAATTGGTTGGAGGGGAGAGGCAAGAGTGTTAACAAGTGTGTGTATGCTCACTGGGTCTCTGTGCACACTCACAGGGTTTATGTGCTATAAGCTGTAAAATATGATTTATTGATGCACTGCTGGGGGACTGTCTTGTTTGCAGTGTTGCCTGAAGCTTCCCTTCACTCAAACTGCTTGCAAGCCCCTGCTCCTCTACTGCTCAGCCCCTTGCATCTGCGTGCATATATAAATACCAAACGGGCAAAGAGGTGTCATGTACTGCCATATGGTCCTCGAAAGCAGCAGAGCTTTTGGCCAAGGCAGGTTTTGCAAAGCTCATGCCTCTCCTAAGGTCACATCTCTGAATCTGGAGCCTTTTGCTCCTGCTTTGTGTCTCCTGGCTCTTGGCACCGTTTCGTGTTGTTTGCGTGAGCCTCAGAGTTGTCTTGGAAGTGTGTGATGCCTGAGAAGAAACTAGGGAAACCCTTTGGGGATGAGCCATGAGAAGCTTGGGGTTCATAGACGTTCGTTATGGATCTTCTCCATGTAACGCTGTAGGAGGAAGGGACGGAGAAGGGGGAAGAGCATGAAGCTGCAATGGAGGTGTGTACCTAGGGAGCAAAGGGTAGGAGCGGAGCTGGGATGGATGGAGAGGAAGAAACGGTGCTGGATAGAAAGAGAAGCCATGGTTTCTAAACTAAAGAAAGAAAAGCCATCTTCTCCCGCTGGCCGACTGATGCTGTCTCCAGAGGCTGAGTGGCAACTTGGGCCTGGGCTTCCCCCACCTTGGGGGCTGGAAAGTCACTGGTTTTCCCTCACACCCCTGGCAGCAGCAGGGCTCCGGCTGGAGACCCCCTCCTCTCCCTTCCCCGCTGCATGGAGCAAGAGCCACAACCTCAAGGCGTGGATCACAGCCCTCCCCAGGGTGTGCAGCCCTGTTGTACAGAGGCTGTTGCCTTGCACCCTCCCACAAGCCCCCGGGGTTTTTCCCAACTCCCTAAGGGCGGAGAGGCCTTTCCTTCCCCACAGCTCCTTCAAAGTGCCTTTTCCCTTCTGCCTCTCCCAGCACAGAGGGGGTTGGTTATTAGGGGTGGCAATGCAGCCGCTGTCTGGGCAGCCCTGGGCTCCCGTGAGCATCCCCAAATACCTCTTCCCACTGCTGCTGGGTTGAGGGGAGAGCTGCATTGGCTCGTGGGGGTGCAGAGAGGATTGGGGTATGGAGAGTGATGGGGCAGGAGCAATCCCACTCCAGGCTTTTGGATTTTCTGCCTGTCCTGGAACAAGCCAGTGAGGCCCTTGTGCACTGTGGGCTCTGTAAAATGGGAATATTGCTTCCCGGTCATGGCCCCCCAACCCCAGCCAGCAGGGAAGGTTATCTGACCCCAAAGGCAGCCCTACGGGGAGCCCAGATGGCTAGCAGCATCCCACCAGGGCTCATGATCGGTGGGAGTCGGACACAGCATCCTGCAACTGCAGCGCTGGCATTGCTGTCGGGTCTCCATTGCTCCCCTCTGCTCGCTCCAGCATGTGGAAGAAACACGGAACGGCATCTGCCCTTTTCATTTCCCAACCCCAGCAGTGGGCTGAGAGACAGCTGAGAATGGTGTGAGTTGGGCTGATGGGCGGACGTGTCAAAATAAGCCTCGGGGGAGAGAGGCAAAAGCTTTCTTAGGACATCACCAAGGTAATGCCGGACCCCGGCAGCTGATGCTGCTTGGTGTGGGAGATGACACAGCCAGGGCAGGTTTGGTTCTGTTATTTAGCTGGTCGAAGATGTTGGGAAAACGATGACGGTGTCAGATGCCAGGTGACCGTAGCTAACGATGGCACGTTCTTGACGAGGCAAGTGTAGTAGCTGGGGAGGACAGAACAGGCACTCTGCGCTGGTGTAAATCACATTCGCGCTGCCTGCTGTGACAGCAGATTCGGATTTAATAGCAGTGATGCTAAAAGTTGCATGATATTTAAAAGCTACAAAACGCGCCCACTCTGATCAGGGGAGGGATATTAAATAAATAAATAAATAAATAATCAGCAAAGCTTTTTCACGAAGTCTTTTTTAAATATTAAAATCCCATCCTTCCCAACAGGAAAGCTTTTTTCAGGCTAAGAGGAGCGACTGAACGGCATCTGATGATATTGCATTGACACAAGTGTCTAGAAAAATAGGGTAGGAATGTATGATCTGTTCTGAAAAAGGAACCCTAGCTAATAGGAAATATGCTGATGCTACTTTTAATTTCATGACTCAGGTTTGCTGCAAAATTGATGGGAATCTGTGTTGGAGCTTGGTTACATTAAAACAGTTCTCCTCTGTGTGGGGTTTTTCCATGTCTTCTTTCTCTTTGGGGGGATTATTATTCTAAAATCTTTTGGTATTCTGGGGGCTTGTAGATGTTATTTGAAAGGACAGGGGAGCGGTCTGGCATCCAAAGGAAATAGGAGATTTTTGCTTCGGAAATGTTCTACATATAGAAATCCCTGGCCAAAGCCTTCACTAAGGGACTGTTGCAGACCCCAGCCCTGGGCAGCTGTCCCAGCGGCTGCTCCTGTTCCTTCCACCCACCCTGGCTGGGTCTCCAGCCTTCCCTGTGTGCATGTTTTCCCTCAAAGCAACTGCAAGGGACAAAACAGAAGGAAAATACACTTTAAAGGAAACGCTGCCATGTAAGTTAGGGAGCACAAAGGCAGCTTCTTGATGCCGGAGGGCTCGAGAGCCACCCGTGCCTTTGGTCTCCACCCAAACTACATTCCTCCACCGAAGCACGTTCCTTCAGGTTGTGTCAGTTCTCTCTCCTGCTTCCCCAACACGGGATCAGGTATCTCTCGACCCCTTCGTCTTCCCTGTGCGGTTTCCTGGCCCAGGCTCCAGTGCTGATGAGTTTATTAGTGTTGCTAATTTTACCTGATGCTGCTTCCTTCTCGTCATAACAGGTTGTGTTTTTTTGAACTCTCCAGCTGACTGATTGAGCTCTCTTTAATATTCCCTGTTTTACTTTGAATTCTCTTTGTTGGCTGTTGCTGTTGTGGTTTTGGTTGTTTTTCTTTAATCCTCCCACTGCCTCTTTTTCCTCCCTGGTCCCTCTGATGCCTCTTCAGCCTGGAACAAAGCCAGAGACCATCAGGAGGTCATTGAAACACAGACGGTTGTTGGATTTAAATAAGGACTAGATAATTTTATGACCATTAACAAGACTCGCTGCTATGCAAGCTAAAATAATAAGGGCAATCATATCTCATGGTTCGGGGAGCAAGTTGATTGCCTGTAGGGACTGAGAAGGTAATTCTGCATCGCTGACTCCCCCCAAAATATGATACAGTTGACAAGGTGCACCAGACAGATCAAAGGGCAGGAGGATGCACATGCAGGAGGATGTGCAAGGCCCAGGGCTTGGCTGGAGGGCAAGAGCATTTCCCTTATCACCTTTATCATCACACTCCCTTTATCTGGTGATTGGAAACTTCTCATATCAACGTGATGGAAAATGTTCTGCCGGCAGGTGAAAGGCTCTGAAGTTTGACAGATGAACCTTTCCTCTCTCCATGAGCATCTGCTGGGCAACGTTTCTGCCATATGATTGCAGGCGCTTCGCTTTGCTGGTGATGGTGGCTGGTTCACCTGCCAGGCTGTCCCCATCACCACTACCAAGAAGCAGTCTCCCTAAAGAGAAATTAAGAGCATGAACCTCACATAGGTCCGTCAGTTTGGAGGTGCCTCCCACTCCCCATTGACCGTGAAGACCAGCTTGATATGTAACGAGGTGATGGCAAATCGCACTGTCCCCCTTTCACCCCTTCTTCCCACAGAAGCTCTCCCGGCTCCTCTGTGTGCACATGTCTTTCCGCAGCTTGTTTTGGGAGTCACGCTCCAGCCCTTGGGGTTGTACGTGATCGGCTCCCACTCCAGTCCCGCTGTTACGAGACAGAGCCGCTCTTGAGTGGCATGCTCTGAAGTGACAGCTCCTCTCGCTGTGAGTCCTGGGAGGGGAAGGAGCAACCCCGGAGAGGAGGCGATGGCGGGGAATGAACCAAAGCCACAGGGAACCGAGCCACTCATCCCAGCAGCCGCACTGAGATGAGAAGGAGCAAGAAAAGCCCCCCAGATAGCATCAGGCTCTTGGGTGGATCCATCCTGCTGATAACGGATGTCTTTGGGTAAGTCTGTAGGTAACGCTAGCACTTCATTTCAATGCTGGAGCCTCCTGCCCTGTGCACCAGTATGCTGGACACCAAGCCCTGGCCTCGTGTGGGCAGAGCATCACTTGTGTGCTTCTGTTGAGGTCGTGGGACTGCTCGCCCTGTATGGGGACGGTACGAGCCCGCCGTGGCGTGCTGCCTGAGCTTTCCTGAGCTGCCAGCCCCGAGGTGAGGATTATAGTTCTGACAAAGCGCTCGTTAGCTTTGGTAACTCATTAGGAAACACCAAGTGCAGAATAGATCCTAGGCATGCTAATGACAGATTTTAAGGGATCACTGTGGTGGTAAACCATAATTAACAGTCTATAGCAGCACTTTTTATTTAATTACATGCAAGCAGAGCTGGGAGGCACAGGAAGGTTGATGAGCAACTCGGGAGCCACCAGCACTGACTGCGCAGCCTCGACGGGTGACCCAAAGGGAGGTTTGGGCAGTGTAGGCTGAGTTGGTTTGGTTGGCATCTCCCGACGTATGCAGGCCACAGTCATGAGCTATAGAGGGTCACATCCTGTACCTCCATTTGCCCCCCCAGTATGGGTGTGGAGTGGTGGTTTGTAGGTGCATCTGCAGTCTTCTCATGGGTCTTCCCCAATGGCTCTGCTTCTGCAAAGGGAGTTGTCAGCTTTTGGGAGGTCACTGCTCTTTGCTGGCAAGGAG
>NW_009614642.1:66605-66823 GCF_000690535.1 Cariama cristata | reverse complement strand
CCCATCCTCTGTGTAAGAGCGGGACATATGGCCCACATCTGCAGGACCTGTCTCCTCTCAAGTGCTTCCAGTTCAGCTAACCACCCCTCTGCACCCCACACATGTATTTTTAATACAGAGAAAGTGCTGAGGGAGGATGGAAATCCCACCTGCATGGGATGCTCAGCCCGAGTCACACTGGCAGACAGGATGGTTCTACAGGCGGTCCTGAAAACCCA
>NW_009614642.1:57477-66587 GCF_000690535.1 Cariama cristata | reverse complement strand
GCAAAGACCCCCACGACACCTGCAACACCCATCCAGCCTGGTCGCACCTCCTCTTCCTCACTTCTGTCCTTAGGAGGAGGAGGAAGATGGCTCATGGGGCTGAAGCAGAGATGTTCCCAAGGTGAGGAAGGCACCAGGCTCCCCAAAAGCTGCAGCCTCCCCACACACACCCCGTTTCCAACACTGCTGTTCCCTGGCTTCATGGTTAATTCTGGCCTTGCATGGCCCCCAGGTCCTGTAACCAGTGTTAAATGTAATGAATGATCTTGTCCTCCTTGTTTGTCTCCTCTTTAGTGTAACACTGTAATTAGCTTAATTACCAACAGATTCTTTTTTTTTTTTGGTAACTTAAAATGGAAATTAAATTTTGCACCAGGTTTTACAGGCTGTTAACGGGAATCGAATAATCAAGCCTGACTCCAAGTCCTTGAAAATGAGTATTAAAAAAGGTCTGAATTTGCATATTCATGTTTTTAATAGGGTTCAGAAGGTATATTTGCAACTGATGAAAAGGATTAATTAAGACTAATTTGCATAGGAAGAACAGTTTAACCCCTTGCATTCTAGCAAAGCAGAGATTGACAGTTTGAATACCACAACTTGATACTGGAGAGACACACGGGCAATGCAGCACAGGGCTGAGAGCAGTGCCCTGCGGACCATCGTCCTTCCACTCGAGGAGGACGGGACCTGGGGGAATCCAGGATCCCAGCATCACCCCGGCGCAGTCGGTCCCCCTGTGCCCACAGCCACCTCTGGGTTTGGCCTCTGTCCCTCTACCATGGTGGTTTGTGACCTGGGTCTCCCACAGCAGTACCACCACGTCAGGCCTTGAGCAAAACGTGCTGGGCTGTGCAGCTCTAACATGGTTTTAAGAAATAATTTTGGTAAAGGCAGCCTGGTTGCCTGAGCTGTTCACAGCACGGCTCCTGTGGCCAACATGGAGTGGAAGCACCCATGGCTGGTAGGGGCATCAAAACCTTCGTCTCCTGATCTCACCTCCAATTTCTTTTTTTCTTGATGTCAGGGGTTAAAGGCTCTACAGGAACGTCGGACCAGGGTAAGACTCCATGTGTCCTGTCCTGCTCCCAGCCATCAGTCCATCACAGCTCCCAGTCCCAGCAGAGGATCTGCTCAGGAGGTGACAGCATCCCAAAAACCTGGGACTCATGCAGCTTCAGGGGAAGGGACGTAGAGCTGCCTGTACCCTAAATCCCAGCTGGCACCCCCAGCATGGAGAAATCAGCAGGGTCTTGCACAGCTCTGATCAATCGTGATCTAAGAAAAACATACAAACCCCCCAAATCAATCATACCGCTAGCCTGGAAAGCAGAGCAGTTTTTCACTTCACAGGGCCCTACAAAGCTGAGAACAGAGCACAGATTTGAGTCCGTGGCTGAATGTTGCTAAAAAGTGGGGGAAAAATAAATAAATCAGGCATTCATTTTGCTTCAGCAGGTGGTGTGCTGCATTCCCCTTGTAATGCTTTGGTGGCGTGTGTTGCTAATTATTTTTCGGGTGGAATTTGCTGTGCACAGCGCACGGGGTTCATTAGACAGAGATGGCTTTGAAGTGGCATTCGGAATTAATGCTGGCATATGTAAATGTTTCTTGTGCCATGGAAAAGCTGGCTATAAATGATGCATGAGGTCCAGTGAGAGAGATGCTTGCTTTGTTTATACACACCCATTGGGCTTCGTTATGCCAAAATCAGGCAGAGGAAAATCGGTGGTGTCTTGCACAGTCCATATAGCTGCTACCCGGCTGTACGTGAGCCTTTAGCAGAAGTTAGCATGGCATCCTTAGCATGTCGCATCTCAAATTTCCTCTGGTCAGAAACACGTGTTAGCGACCTGGCAAGGCTGCTGCTGTCTCTGTGCTCAGCGTTTTCTCCAGGTCCCCCAGACGATGAGGAGGAGGCATCCTGCACTGTAAATCGTCAAGGTCCTGACCCATACGCCTCACTCAAGCAAAACCTGCCTTGGCGGAGAGGCACTTAGTGGTAACACTGGTTTAAGGAGTCCCTGCTCACCTCCTTGTGCTTTCACCTGACTCATCCTCCCAGCACAGGGTCCATAGGGCCGTGCTAGCAGCAGAGATCGGGAACATTTCACTTAAGAAGAAAAAAACTGAAGAAAGAGAAAGAAAACACAAAGCCCACAAGCATGTCTGAGAGAAGAGGCAGTGCCTGGGGCAAAAAGCCAGGGGAATGTAATATCCCTCAACCCCTGTCTCCACCAAAGGCTTTTGATGATGGCACTGCTGCTGCTAGACATGTCCCAGAAAAGCTAAGTTCAGCCCTGGGCTCTGGCCTGCTGTGAGGGAGTGTATTTTAGCCCAGCAAATGATTTCAGAGATGAATACTTGTGTATCTGTTCTATAAAGCCGCAGGATCCCTCTTGGATCACCAAACAGTGAGGTGGAGAAATAGCTGCCCAGCATCTTCTAGGAGTTCTTCTCTGTTGATGGGGTTGGGCAGGTCAGGGGTGAACCATTGCTCTCTCCTGGCTGCTGCCCCAGCAGCTCATGGGTGAGCTGGAGACCTTGCAGGGTCCAGGGATGGCTGGTGGGACCCAGCTGTGTAGCCCCATGGAGGCATCCCTCCAGCACAGGGCTGGGACACGCGGAGCAGGGGCTCTGGGAGACCTGTGCCCTGGCAAAGCGGGGTCTGGAGCATCACTGCACCAAAACCAGGGCACCTCTGTGGGGGCAGCTGAGCATCTGTGCAGTTCCCTTTCTCTGAAGCGATGAGGCCAGTATTTTAGAGGTTATCTAAGCTGATAAGGTCAAAAACCGTCATGAAGTGGGTGGCATGGGAGAAATAGTGGCAGGTGGGGGTACCTGCAGAGAACACACTGACAGCTGCTTTGCAAAGCACTATAACCCCATGATGGTTGCTTTGGGTTAGACATAAATGAACTCTGCTTTGGTTCCCCCCGGTAGCAACACAAAAAAAGGTTTTTCAGCCGCAGGCCTGTATGATGGGCAGCACTTGCAGGGTGAGGCTGATTCGGGCAGCGCACACCGACCACAGCAGCTGCTGGTTTTGGGTGAGTGACTCTGCACCTGGGGCACAATGCGAAGCCTCTGGCAGTACCCGGTGTTTGATGGGTTCATTGCTCACCCGTGTTGGGGCCAGACTGGCTCCATCCTGATGAGACTTTCTTCTTCTCGGCTGTTTCCCTTTGGGCTTGACCAGGAGGAGCCCCCAGACCCTCCGGCACCCCCAGTCAAGTGGTAGGGGGGGAGCAGCTGCGCGGGTGCTGATCCGCTCCTCCGCTGCCACTGCCAAGAAAACAGGCTGGAAATCACCGAGGTGCAACTGTGTCATGTTTTCTCTGCAGTGTTTATGAAATCGCTTGCTCATCAAACACACAAGGAACTGTTTACTTTTTAAGTAAAACAAACATAAAACACCTCCATCTTTATTTGCCGTTCCAAAGGCTGTTTTGTTTCCTCCAGCCTTCGCGCTTGCCAAGGCAATAGGGCTGCACAATCAGGGTCTCTCTGAGCCTGAATCACCCACCCCATCCACCCACAAACAAGTGTCCCCACTCCTGCCCTGTGGATGACCCATCCACGCTCATGTAGACACTGGCATGGGGGCAGTTCCCGGGCAGGAGACACCAGCTTTTGGAACTCTTGGAGCCCAGGCCCCATCCATGGCATGCTCCCCAGCCAGACCTCCAGACAAGCTCCCTGTCACGGGTCCGGTCTGGACAAGCTCGAGGTGAGGAAGGAAGGAGCCAAGCAAGAAGCTGTGACTGAGTGCTGAGATGTTGTTGTATTTTCCTGCTTCCAACTGTTTATTTACCAGCACGTTGGAGAGCAGCGATCTCTTCCTCATGCCTTATTGAGAAGCTCAGCTGTGAAATAACTAAATGAACCATCCCTTTTTATTAGCCTTTGGACTTAGCAGAGGAGCAATCAGTTAATGGCTGACCAGTTTTTGAAGATGCTAAGCACATTACAAGTGCTAAGTATTATTATTTTCCCTGCAATGCTTTATTTTTCCCTCTGAATATTCAGTTTAAATAACCCTTTCAATTACATTATCCGGTTTCATGCATTCTGCTCAGATTAAATGTGGTGCCGCTTACAATTCACTCACCTCTGTGGCTTCCAGGTCTCTGCAAGTCTCATCCTAACCTTTGTCTCTCAATCCGGGGCTGAAACGGCCGTCATTCTGGGTCCAGCATCTGCCCCATCGCTGCTTTGGTTTCTTAAAATCAAATGCGTCCGCATCACTTCCCCACAGGCGCTTTGACCTCTGGCTCCTTGCTTTTGCATATTTATTTTTCTTTCTTAATATCTTGCAACCTTTCCCTTTCCTTCCAGCTAAATTAGCTCCCTAGATAAGCTGTCTCCTCCCACTTTTACTGGCATCTTCCTACGATGCCTTGTGATGTTTCGATTTCTTCATCTTTGGGAAAGGGCAAAAGATCAGCTTTCCGAAGGAGGGCTTTGTACCCTGGTGCCAGCCAAACTACCTTGTTTCACCTGGAAATCTCCAGCCTCATATGTCTGTGACTTTGCAGAAGAATGGAACTGGCTCCGACTTCACACCTGGTGGGTGAATCCACCTCTTCTCCTGACAGCTCTGGAGCAGTGATCGGTGGCTGAGTCCTTCCTGGCCACAGATGGGCTCTTCTGGGTGGGCTGTTCTCCAAAGCCAGCCTGGGGCAGGGACTTCTCGGTCCCCTCACCCAGAGCAGCCTTCCGACTGTATCAGAAAGGGTTCACCCATCACTGGTGGTGAGGGGCAGCTCCCAACTCTGCTCCAGCACCTCTGTCTCTGCTTCCCCACTCTCCTGACAGCTGTGCCAGGACTCCTCTGGTCTCCAGGATGGAACTGCGAGATGGGTGGGAGATCAGAAACCAGCCCACATCTCAGCTCACCCTCCTTCCCGGCTGCACGCTCCACCACAGAAATAGGGTCGGGGTGGCCACGCCAGGCACCTGCTCTCCCCAGCCTCTGCTGCCAGTCTCCTGGCGCATGTCTTACCCTGAGCCCTGGTGTCTGCATTTGGCTGTCTTTTAGGAGCCGTGATCACCCTGCAGGGCTGGAGGAGGCTGTGGAGGAGCTCAGGGGCTTGTCAGCTGTCAGCGCTTGAAGGATTTCTCATGCGTAGGGCTGCCACGTTTCTGCCTAGGATTTCCCAGGCAGAGATGTATGTGTGTGAACTCTGTAGTAGGTGGTAGTGTTGTTACAGCCAGAATGATCTAAGGATATAATTGAGATAAGGTTTGTATGGAGAGGTAATATCTCTTATTGTAACACCTGAAATGGCTGCGGGCGGGGGGGGGAGAAACACAAGAGGTTTTGTGCACACAAACTCTGTGTAAGCGTAAACTGAGCTGAATGCATCTGGGATGTTTTGGATGGGCAGTGGCAGATGGTTTGTGCCCATGTACTACTTGGCCAGGGGGTTGCTGGCTTTGCCAGCCCCTTGGAGCAACTCCCAACAACTGCTCTGCTCCCCCCCCCCAAATCTTACTGCAACACAAACCCCAGGTGGGGCAGGAGGGCACATTTGGGAGAAGCAGGCTTTAAGTCCCAACTGCAGGGAATGGGAACCTTTGTGTCTTGGCTATAAATGTGGTGGAACAAGATTAATTAATTTAGCTACATCGCGTGAAGAGTGCCAGTGTTTACTTATGAGACCACAGATGAGCTTTCGCAGTACCCAGGGAGGCCTCCTGCTGCTCACATGGGTGGGTAGCTCTTGATTGCAGGGCAGGAGATGCCCAAGGAGAGCTCTGCTGTGTAAAAGCAATGCTGAGGGAGAGGAAAAGATTTAAGAGGCACCCAGCAGAGACAGGCTGCAGGCACCACACACAAACTTTGAGGCATCCCATCACACCCCTGCAGATCCCAGCAAGCCAGCCAGGGGCTCGTGCAAGGGCGGAGGAGGCTGTCAAGGCTGGACACTGCGGTGGGATGAGCCAGACTGGAGGGCTGGGGAGCTCCAAGGAAGGCGAGTGGGGTGCGATGAAAGCGTGGATGTTGTACGTGGGGCTGATCACTGCCTTTCACAGCTGGAAACACTAAAGAAAATGATGGACGCAGAGGAGAGCCAGGAGATGAGCAAGACAATGCAGGGGACAGCACTTGCGTAGCTTAATGGAGAAGATGGACCAGGAGAGAAGAGCTCATTAGAAAAGGGCATTGCATGGTGAAAAGAGGAGAGGATATAAACCACAAGAAAGCTGATGAAAGACAGAAATGGAAATCTTTTAGTCCCAAAGAAAGCAAGGATGGAGTACGTTAATGAGCTCTTTAATGGCATGGCAAGTAAAGGTGAGCAGCAAATGGCTATTTCCAGACAGCTGAGCCGAGTGTGGAAAAACAGATGTTGGTGGGATGTAAGAAGTGGTCGGCACATACAAGAACAACAGTGCACCCCGTGTCATTTACATTCCCATTGAATTATTAAAAAGGTACACATATGCAAACTCAGAGACTTTGCAGACTTTTTTGGTTACTCTGCAGGGACAGAGGAGTTGCAGAGAGAGGGAAACAGGCATGTTCACATCCAATTTGGACCAAAAGAAAGGGTGGCAAAAATAGAGCGAAAACTAGCATCCTGCTTGGCTGCTGTCCACGTGGTGAAAATCCACATCCCTGATAGTTCTGTGTCTTCTCATCCCTTGCACAGAGGAAACTGAGTCCAGAAAACTGGCTTCACCCTGGCTCAGGTGGTTGCCCTTCATTAAGTACTGGGCGGGGAAGGGGGGAGGTGGGAATGAGCAAAACTCTCAAGGTAGCCTTTGGATGTCTACCACCCTTCTGGTGATGCTGGTGAGCTGGCTGAGAGGGGTGAAACAGAGAATATGACAGAAAGGAGATGTGAAAAAGTGGAGTGTAAGTAAAGTCAAGTGAAGCCAAAGCCACTGCTACAAGCCAAGGGGTAGCTGTTGGATTGCCTTCTCCAGCACCACCGACCATGCCCACCAGCAGCTTCACTGCCTTCAGCACCTCGGGGCATCAGCTAGCAGCAGTGGTTTGGAGATGAAGGAAAGGGAATGTGCTATACATCTCTCTCTAAAGAACAATTTCATCTCCAGACACCTACTCAGGGAAACCAACTTAGGGCCCCAGGATGGAAAGCCTGTGGTGAGTAAGTGGGGAGGAAGGAACAGGAGGAGAGGGCTGGGACACCTCTGAGGTCCACCTCTGCCTGGCACCGCTCCATGGAGCCAGGCAGTGTTGAAGCTGCTGGCTACAGGACAAGACCTGTTCACACTCCTTGCATGTTTAAGGCAGGATCAGGGCTTTTCCCAAATAACCCCTTCGCCCCCTGAAGTCTGTCTCCTCTCCTCTGCTCTATCCGCATCCTGCATCCATGTGCATCCATGTGCTCACAGCTCCAAGCCTTGGGGTGGTGGCACTGTCCTCACAGGGCACTGTGGAGGAGAGGGACGTGGTGTGCACCAATTAGGATCTGAAGCCAAGGTGAGCCGGACCCAAAATGGGCAGGGAGGGTGCCACTGCACCCAGCAACCGGCATTGTTGGTCCTCCCCCTGATGAGGACTCACAGATGCAAATAAATTCTGACTTGGGCTCCCAAACCCCTGCTCTGCTGGCTGCACTGAAAATAGCCCAACGCAGTGCGTGCTGGCTTCAACCGCCCTCATCGATCTGCTGCTTTTGGGTCTGGTCCAGCAGCACCGCAGCACACCCCTCTGCAGCCTGCCGTCTCCCCTGGACCCCTCCTCGCCCAAAGGCTTTGTATGATCGGGCCACCTCCATCACACTGTTCCCCACCCTTGCTAACCCCCTTCTCCTGCAAAGGAGATGATTTATTGCTCCAGAACCTGACAGACAGCCAGACTGCAGCAAGTGCGTGACTGGGGGGGTTGTGTTGCAGCTCCTGATTTCTGCAGAGAGGCGTCCACCGCTGTGATGAGTCTGGGGGTCTTGGGCAGCAGAGCTCTTGGTTTGCCAAGACTCAGCCCTGATTCAGGGAAGGGCTGATCTAGAGACAGGGCTGAGGGGAGCATTTGGAGGGGGGTTAGCTGGGAGGTGTGGGATCTGGCTGGACTGCTGGAGCTTGTGCCCAGGGCCCTGCTCTGCCACTGGATCTCCGGTGGACTTGGGCATCATCTGGGTGTGGATGCATGGGCTGACCTATAAGCATCAATGGGGCTGGAAGTGAGATCGCTCCAGCAGTGCTTGCAGCCCTAGGAAAGGTCGCATCACCCAGCGAGCGCTGCAGGTCACTGGCTCGATGTGAGCAGAGCTTGTGTGGTCTGGCTGTTGTCATGGTCTGGGTGCTGAACAGGGAGCATCGTCTTGCCTTAGGGCCCCTCATGCATCCTTGCAGATGCCCTCCTATGGGATCTGCTCCTGCTTTCATGGCAGACTCAGCTGAAGCCAGCAGGAAGCTCAAATGCTGAATGGGGAGCAGGTGTGACACCTCCAACGCGCCTCAGCTGCGTAGAAGGAGGCAGCCACCAGTTCCAGGGCTGCCTCATCCCTTCTCAAGTGCTTTGCTGCCTCGGAGAGGAACCTGACCAGACAGTGCCTGCCACCACTGGAACCCTTTGTTACCCCACATTTCTATCTGTGGGCATTGCACTTCCCACGGGACATGTTTTGAAACACTTGGATGCAACCGGTGTGCACACCGGGGCAGGTGGGTGCTCTCAGGAACACTGGGCTTAAATGGCGCACGTCTGTATGGAGAGATGCTTCTGTCCTAAGTTACAGGCTTTTATATAATATCCAGGCTCTAGATATCACCCAGACTTTGCAACATGTGGCAGGGTCCTTTGCTGACTCTGGACCAGAGCAAGGATTGAGCTGCAGGTAACGTGGGCTTGGATTTATGCTCCAACAAGAAGCTGTCTTTGCTGAGATGCTGGGGGAGGGATCAGAGGGGGGATTTTCTGCCTGGATTTTGCCTTTGAAGACTGGTGGTTTAAACAACAGCAGTTTTGTGGACACAGAAAGGGCATCAGCAGAATGCATTTACATATGACCCCACGGCTATCATTGACCTGCAGGGACCAGTGGAGTCCTCCAGGAGGAGGATTCCCATATAGCATCCATAGGTGGTGGGCAGGCTCACAGGAGCCAGGCTGGGAGGGAGAAATAAGGGGGGGG
>NW_009614642.1:52329-57259 GCF_000690535.1 Cariama cristata | reverse complement strand
AGATGTCGGGGTTTTACTGTCGGAGGTGGTTTCGAGTTTGCATCCCCTGCCCCACCGTACACACGCCCCATGCCTGACAGGCAGCCCGGGGACCCTGCGGTACAGGAATCCTCATTCCCTTGGGGCTCATCAGGGGCATCTGGGAGAGGTGACAATGGTGATGGGGCAGCTCAGGGTGGCCATGGGCAGCTGCCTTTGACTCCAAGAACATTTCCCAGGAGTGGATACAGCTCCCTCCAACCTCAACCAGCGAGGAAATTTCTCAGAGCAGCACAGGGCAGAAGCAGCAACGGATCCCTCTGCTCCTTTTCTCTGTTTCATTGCCGCAGGGAAACAACTTCTCCCTCTTAAAAAAAAAACAAAACAAAAAAAAACCCAAAAAAAAAATCTCTCTCAGAGCAGCTTTGCTCAATGCCCTCGCTGGCCTCTCTGGGGGCTGCTGCCTGTCCCGTGCAGGGCACAGCGGCTCCCACTGCCTCTGCCTTCCCCTGCCTCTGCATCACACGCCTCTCTCTGCCCTTCATCCCTCTCCCTTCCTTTCTTTTCCCTTCCCTTTGTTCACATCCTCCAGTGGCAGAGCCCAGGCTGCTGCAGGAGGGGGATCTGGGAACCTCCAGGTCCCCAGCACTGGACGTGGCTTTCTGTGCTGGCTCCCAGTTCACTAGTCCCCATTGCCCCTTGAGGTGGGGCAAAATGAAGGAGAAACCTTTCCCCTGGCCTCCCCTCCTCTTCACTCAGACATGTCTTTCCCATGCCCCCATCTTCCTGCGTGGCAGGGAGCCCTCTTGCTTTGGGTGGGTTTGGGGCAATAGGAACAGCCTGGCTGGACAAGGTGTCATTTATCTTTGCAGAAGCAGCTTGAGAGCTTTGGTGGTTGAACAGGAGACAAAATAAAGAAGAAAAGCACCCAAGAGGTCACTGGTGGTGAAATTCTCCCTCTGCCCTTGGAGGGGTCTGTAAAGCAGCTGCCTCGGAGGGATGGAGGATGCTGTGGACAGAGCTCACCAGGCCCTGTGCAGTGGCTGTGGGACTTCTTATCTTTTCTTGCCTGGCTTTTTTCTCAGCTCATCTTGTGCCATCTCATGCTAAGAGACATGGACCAGGTCTGCCAGGACTGCACCCTATCTTGGAGGAAGAGGAAGGAGGCTGGAAGGTGCTCAGCAGCATGGCCATTGCTTCATCACCTGAGGAGCCATCTGGAGCTCTCTGAGATCCACGGCGAGGCCCCACCAACCCAGCAGTGCTGCATGTGCAGGTACCTCCCTTGGAGATGGAGGGGCCTAGACCTTTTCTAACCCTCCTTTTCTCCATTTTCAGGGAGTTTGCATCTGGGAAGTGTTTAATTTAGAAAGGCCAGTGCTGCTGTATCACATTTCCTGCGTCGGTCTCTGTTGGTTTACGACCAGTGAAATCCTGGTGTGAAAACAGAATCAGGCTTTGATTTCATCTGCCCCTGCTGTTTTATGCTACTAACAACTTTGCATTTCTATAGCGGCTTTTATTCTAGGAGCTAAATGGGCTTCACAGACAGGCAATTAATTAATTGAGCCTCCCCAACCAGCCTACGCCCTCAATGCCACAAGGAAGCATTTTGCAGAGGAGGAAACAGAGGCAGAGAGGAGCAAAATGACTTGCCCCGGGTAAAGAGATGAACTGGCTGCTGACATGCTGCTGCCTCCACAGCAAAGCATTATGCTCCTGTGCCATTGCTCCTGGCAGTCGTGGAGGTGGTCATGATGTCATTTCCAAACTGGTGTGGCAACTGGTCTTAATGGGAGGCGTGACTGAGGAAGGTCTTTCCATATCTATCAGTGACTGCCATCACTGGAGCAACTGAGCCCAAATTAACTCACAAACTGCCACCACCTTTGACCATCCCAGCCTCTTGCTGAGGAATCCCGAGATTGTGAAACAGTGCCAGGAGGCCCTGCTACCATTCTCCTTATCCATCCTTGCTGACCAACTCCCATTTCTCCAGGAGGGACGCAGGGTTTGCAAGGGAAGGTGGTTTCAGCTGGAGGGTTTGCTTTGGTCCAGGTGCTACAGCTGAGATTTGGGGAGGAACCCGCCTTGATGTCACCAAACAAGAAAGGGGTGATCCTCAGCTCCCCTTTCCAGGTCCTGCTCACCGACTGGTGATCAAGACGCAGTCCCGGGAAGCTGCGGGCAGGATCTGGGACACCTGGAGGAGGTTGAGGAATGTGCCTTTGCTCACGCAGAGTGAATATGTTCCTGGGGAAATTGCCTGCCTTTTATTATGAAACCCTGCTAATGGTTTGTTGTCTACACAAATAACCATGGGGAATGAACTCATGCGCTTCCCAGCCTGCTCCGTGTCTTCCTGGCTCAGCTCCTTTCTGAACAAACATAACCTTTTGCAAGAATACCTGTCAAAATCGCTTTAAAATATTGAAATAACAGGATGGGATATGGTTTGCTCCTGGGCCCTAGTGCTCATCCATCAGGACTCAGGATGTCCATCCAAACAGACTTGTGAGCAGGATTCAAGGGAAAAACTCTGGCAAGCAGCAGGGCCCTAACGGCTGCGTTTGGGGAGCTTATCGCCTGGCTGTGCTGGCTCGCTGGGCTCCCACACACTCACCGGGGGAGCCGAGCAGCTCCCTGACCCTCGTGTGGCCCCATTTCGTGTTGATCGTGGGGTGAGACATGGGGGCTTGAGACTCAGCTGGAGCTAATCAGGGCAAAATTGTGTCCTTCAGTCACTGGCATGGCCTGGGATTGCCTTCATGGCCTCAATGCCGCTCTCCTCCTCCTCACCCCATGAGTAGGGCATCATCTGTGAGTGTTTTAGAGATGGGGCAAAAAGCTATTGGGTCTTGGACAGGCATTGGAGAGCGATGGCTGAGGGGCATGTGGCTGCTTGGGTGGACACGAGACATGAAGCCATCCCCTTCCCTTCCAGTCTTGGTTCCGAAGGGCTGTTCAGGGGCTTCCCCAGGGTGTCCATCTCCAAAGCCACTCGTGAAATGGGAGTCAAGCTGGCCCGTGGGCAGCACCAGGGCTGCAGGCAGGAGGTGCTGCACTCCCTGCCTGGGGCTGTGGCTGCCTTTGGGGTTATCCATGGGGTGAGCAGCCAGACGTGCGGTGGTGGGAGTCCCAGGTCCAAGGCGCAGGATTCCTGGTCCAGGGCCTGTGCCTACTATAATAGCTCTCTCTATGGGCAAACTATAAATGTTTTGTGTCTTCTCCCTCAGCAAAAATCACCCCTCACTGATGTCCTTCTCTGGGGAGAGGCAAGAGGCTTTCTGCTCTAACGCATTGCTGGCTCCACATCTTGAAAGGTGAGGGGATAACTCACCCCTCAGCGGCTGGCCCCAAGGGCCACTGCTCTCCAGACACGTCTGTTTGGGGGAGAGACCGATCCCTTTTAATTTGCAGGAGAAATCCCATTGCATGGTGGCACCTGCTCAACTAAGAGCCCTTCTCATCTCCTTCCCTGTTCCTGGTGGTGATGGTCTCCCACCTGGAATAAGGTGGGGGATTCTGCTTTTCTGGGTACATGCCTTTCTTGTCAGTGTACTTGGAAGTGAGGAGAACTTGGACACAGACAATTGTTGGGAGAAATCAAAACCAAACACTTAGAAAACCAAACACTCCCCCCGCCCTCCGAAAAAATACCTTGTCAATCAACCAACAAAAAAGTCCTTCAAACCAAATTCCATCTCTTTCTCTAAAATCCATGATTAAAACCTGGTACAAACAGGTGAATATATATATATATATATTTAGTAGATGTAGTATTTTTTTTTCTCCTCTCTCTCTCTCTCATTATACAGCAAACATTGCAAATATAGAAATTTTCTCTGTACAATTAACGACTTCGGTTTACAATGCAATGTGTGGTAAAACCTCTCAGTGAGTGAAAATGTGAACGGGCCTTCAACCGGGTAAAAGTCTAAACTGGAAGACTCCGTTTGCAAAAACAGCCCAAAGGATGGATCTCCTTCTGGTCTCTTTTTGGTTTTTGTTGCTGTTTTTGTTGCTGTTGATTTTGGAAGGGAAGGAAGGAAGAACACAAACTGTTCACAAAGAATCCACAAAATCACGGAATAGGGACTCATGCAATGCAATATTGGGAAACGCCAGACCTCAGCTTTCTGCCCGCTTTTTTACTTTCTTTTTATATTCAATTTTTTCTTTTTTCTTAATTTTTTTAAAAAATCAAAATGAAACAAAACTTTTTTTTTTTTTCCACTCCA
This sequence comes from Cariama cristata, assembly GCF_000690535.1. Taxonomy (NCBI): domain Eukaryota; kingdom Metazoa; phylum Chordata; class Aves; order Cariamiformes; family Cariamidae; genus Cariama; species Cariama cristata. The sequence continues at coordinate 53,039 of NW_009614642.1, read as the reverse complement.
CAGTTCGTTTGTTTTGTAAAGTTTATGTTCAAATTTGGTGTGTGTCTCACCAATGTGAAGACATTTTAATATCTCGCTTTATATATTATATAGAATATTTATAGATTTTTTTCATAATTTGTTCTCTCTTTTATTTTTATTGATTCTTTTTTTTTTAAATTTTATTTTGTTTCAAAGACAGTCTGAATAAAAATAGCTGCTGCGGATTTCTTTTGGTCCAGTTAGTGTGTTAAGTCACGAGTTGTGTGAGGACTCAGGACTTTTGCTGGGCAGAGACGCCCTTCCAGTAGTCTAAGATGTCGTGAAGATCCTCGTCTTTGGCAAACTTTTTTGCGTGGGGCATGCCCGCCTGCCATATACTCCTCCTCGTCTTTGTGCCGCTTGCGGTTGAGTTTGAAGCGCTCCCAGATGCTGTGCGATGGTTTGCAGGTGTACTCTGGGCTGGAGGTGTAGCTCAGGTTGTGATATTGAGGCGAGAGCTGGGAATAGGCCAGGTCTCTGGGGCGAGGACGGGTCAGAGGCTCCAGGATGGAGGGCTTTCGCCCCGCCATGCTGTCGTGCTGCTCCCCTTGGTGCGAGCTGGGGTACGAGTGCCGGTGTTCGCTGTACTGACGGATCTTCTCCGCCTCTGCCCGCAGGATGGCCGCAGCCGGTGTCACAGTGAGGATGGTGTCGGTGGTGGGGGGCGGCTTCTCGATATATTTGGCTTT